>NC_090748.1:109369481-109371981 GCF_036898095.1 Palaemon carinicauda
TTATTATTATTATTATTATTATTATTATTATTATTATTAATTGCTAAGCTAAAACCCTAGTTATTATTTTTATTATTATTATTATTATTATTACTAGCCAAGCTACAACCCTAGTTGAAGAAGCAAGATGCTATAAGCCCAAGGGCTCCAACGGGGAAAAATAGCCCAGTGAGGAAAGGAAATAAGGAAATAAATAAATGAAGAGAATAAATTAATAATATATCATTCTAAAGGAATTGTTATTATTATTATTATTATTATCATTATTATTATTACTAGCCAAGCTACAACCCTAGTTGGAAAAGCAAGATGCTATAAGCCCAAGGGCTCCAACGGGGAAAAATAGCCCAGTGAGGAAGGGAAATAAGGAAATAAATAAATGATAAGAATAAATTAATATTATTATTATTATTATTATTATTATTATTATTACTACTACTACTATCCAAGCTACAACCCTAGTTGGAAAAGCACGATGCTATAAGCCCAAGGGCTCCAACGGGGAAGAATAGCCCAGTGAGGAAAGGAAATAAGGAAATAAATAAATGATGAGAATAAATTAATAATATATCATTCTAAAGAAATTGGGAGTTCCACATGATTTTACATTTAATTTGCACATCGAAACGAACTCAAAGAAACATATATATCGGTTGCTCATTGAAATATTTTCAAGGTTAGGTTTTGAAGATATTATCGTCACCACCAAAGAGGTCATTTGATCTGTATTCCGGTCTGGTGGTTTTTCGAAGGTTGAGAAGAACTTGAAATATGATCCACCACGTTGGCAATTGCTTTTTTTTATGGAGAGAGAGAGAGAGAGAGAGAGAGAGAGAGAGAGAGAGGTGTCTTTGTTCCAGGTTTAGTGACTGAATTATGTGGAGGATTTTGAATTATGATAGAGAGAGAGAGAGAGAGAGAGAGAGAGAGAGAGAGGTCTTTGTTCCAGGTTTAGTAACTGAATTATGTTGAAAAATTTTGAAATGATGGAGAGAGAGAGAGAGAGAGAGAGAGAGAGAGAGGGGTCTTTGTTCCAGGTTTAGTAACTGAAGTATGTGGAGGATTTTGAAATTATGAGAGAGAGAGAGAGAGAGAGAGAGAGAGAGAGAGATAATCTATTATAATTGAGAATGTTGAAAGAGGAATTTTTTAAACTATCATAATTGAAAATGTTTAAAAATAAGTTTTTCAATCTATGACCAACTGAAAATGTTGAGGAGAGAGAGAGAGAGGAGAGAGAGAGAGAGAGAGAGAGAGAGATTCTTTTTTTCAAAGTTTAGTAACTGAATTATGTGAAAATGAAATTTTGGTAGAGAGAGAGAGAGAGAATTCTTTTTTTTTTCAAAATTTAGTAACTAAATTATGTGAAAATGAAATTATTATGGGAGAGAGAGAGAGATTCTTTTTTTTCAAAGTTTAGTAATTGAATTATGTGGAAATGAAATTATTATGGTAGAGAGAGAGAGAGAGAGAGAGAGAGAGAGAATTCTTTTTTTCAAAGTTTAGTAACTGATTATGTGAAAATGAAATTATGGTAGAGAGAGAGAGAGAGAGAGAGAGAGAGAGAGAGAGAATTCTTTTGTTCAACTTTTAGTAACTGAATTATGTGAAAATGAAATTATTATGGTAGAGAGAGAGAGAGAGAGAGAGAGAGAGAGAGAGAGAGAGAGAGAGAATTCTTTTTTTCAACTTTTAGTAACTGAATTATGTGAAAATGAAATTATTATGTTAGAGAGAGAGAGAGAGAGAGAGATAATAGAGAGAGAGAGAGAGATTCTTTTTTTCAAAGTTTAGTAACTGAATTACGTGAAAATAAAATTATTATGGTAGAGAGAGAGAGAGAGAACATATGTCAAGATATTCATCAAATTAACTGTTTGTTGTTGTTGCTGTTGTTGCCTAAGGACACAGAGAAAGTAGTTTTCTGGTTTGACAGTTTGAGTCCGGTGTGGGGGAAAGGCATATTATCGTTTGCACCTGGAAGGAACATTTTGTCTCATGTCCATTTTCTCTCTCTCTCTCTCTCTCTCTCTCTCTCTCTCTCTCTCTCAACATTTTCTATTATAGAATATTTTTTTCAACATTTTCTATTATAAATTGAAAAACTTTCAACATTTTCATTTATATTAATTTAAAACTCTCTCTCTCTCTCTCTCTCTCTCTCTCTCTCTCTCTCTCTCTTTGTTCAACAATTTCAATTAAAGATTAAAAGTACAAAAGTCACTGAAAATTGCGTGTGGTGTGTATGAGAGAGAGAGAGAGAGAGAGAGAGAGAGAGAGAGAATCAATTGAACTTATTCAAGTAATATGATACTTAATCGAAAAATTCTCTCTCTCTCTCTCTCTCATCTCTCTCCTCTCTCTCTCTCTCTCTCATTTTACACTACCCCATTAGCCTATATCGTTTTTAATCTATAATCATGATATGACCAACATCACTATTGTAATCAAAAGAAAGATAAGATGATAATAGTCAGTGGTTTTGGAAAACAATACGTAC
>NC_090748.1:109379481-109581981 GCF_036898095.1 Palaemon carinicauda
TTTTAATATATATAACTTACTATAAAACACATTATTGTTATTATTATTATTATAATTATTATTATTATTATTATTATTATTATTATTATTATTAGCTAAGCTACAACCCTAGTAGGAAAGGCAAGATCCTATAAGCCAAGAGGCTTCCAACAGTCAAAGTAGCCCAGTGAGGAAAGGAAATAAGGAACAAATAAACTATATAATAAGTAATGAACAATTAAAATAAAATATTTTAAAAACATTAACAACATTAAAACGGGTATTTCATATATAAACTATAAAAAAAGACTTATGTGAGCTTGTTCAACATAAAAACATTTGCTGCAAGTTTGAACTTTTGAAGTTCTACCGATTCAACTACCCGATTAGGAAGATCATTCCACAACTTGGGTCACAGATGGAATAAAAACTTCTAGAATACTGTGTAGTATTGAGTCGCATGATGGAGAAGGCCTGACTATTAGAATTAACTGCATGTATTTAGAAGTAAATTGGCAATTTAACATTGTATGCAAGAGAATAATATCAGTAATAATGAATTAAACATCATAATTGTTGCTTAATGATGTCTTTGTTTTGGAAAATGAAATCGAGTCATATCTTTTAAGGGCAAAGTCATTTATATTATCGATTCTGTAAAATAATAATGATTAAATGAAAATAAGTATTTTTATTATTATTATTATTATTATTATTATTATTATTATTATTATTATTGCTTCCTATCAAAACTAGAATTTTCATTACACCAAAATCAATGAATCTCATGACGTCATATGTGTTTGTATATCATATATATATATATATATATATAGTGATTATAATGTGTATATATATAGTTTGTTTGTAATTATATATATATATATATATATATATATATGTATATTTATATAAATAGATAGCTAGATAGATATATAGATAGTTATAAATATATGTATATGTATGTGTGTATATATGTGTATGTATATATATATATATATATATATATATATATATATATATATATATATATATATATATAAATTATTATTTTATATGTGTTATGTGTGCATGTATGTGTGTAATGTTCGAGCATTGAACAACACAAGAGTTTGAGTAGACGACAACTCCAAAGGCTTATCTGACATTAGGTACATTTTTTTTCATAACCTTAATCAACCTTGCTCTTTGGGAATAATGTTCCTGCAATCTCTTGTCTGTTCGTCCTGCTATCAGCTGATATAGTCCACTTGCAGTGAGGAACACAATTGAGTGAAATGTGCTCAGAAAGAATTGTTTATACGTTGTCATTTTCTGTTATTGTTTGTGTGTTTATATTTTTTTTTTAATATTGGTGTGTTAAATATTAGTTAATCCATTTGCATGATTATTTTGGATGATAGTGGTATTATTATTATTATTATTATTATTATTATAATTATTATTTCTAAGCTACAACCCTAGTTGGAAAAGCAAGATGCTATAAGCCCAAGGGCTCCAACAAGGTAAAATAGCCCATTGAGGAAAGGAAATATGGAGATATACTATATAAAAAGTAATAAACAATTAGAATATATTTTATTATTATAATTATTGTTAGCTAAGCTACAACCCTAGTTGGAAAAGCAAGATGCCATAAGCCTAACGGCTGCAACAAGGTCAAATAGCCCAGCGAGGAAAGGAAATGAGGAGATAAACTATATAAAAAGTAATAAACAATTAAAATATAATATTTTATTATTATAATTATTATTAGCTAAGCTACAGCCCTAGTTGGAAAAGCAAGATTCTATAAGCCTAAGGGCTCCAACAAGGTAAAATAGCCCAGTGAGGAAAAGAAATAAGGAAATAAATTATATAAAAAGTAATAAACGATTAGAATATAATATTTTATTATTATAATTATTGTTAGCTAAGCTACAACCCTAGTTGGAAAAGCAAGATGCTATAAGCCCAAGGGCTCCAACAAGGTAAAATAGCCCAGTGAGGAAAGGAAATAAGGAAATAAACTATATAAAAAGTAATAAACAATTAGAATATAATATTTTATTATTATAATTATTATTAGCTAAGCTACAACCCTAGTTGGAAAAGCAAGATGCTATAAGCCCAAGGGCTCCAACAATGTAAAATAGCCCAGTGAGGAAAGGAAATAAGGAAATAAACTATATAAAAAGTAATAAACAATTAGAATATGTTTTATTATTATAATTATTATTAGCTAAGCTACAACCCTAGTTGGAAAGGCAAGATGATATAAGCCTAACGACTGCAACAAGGTCAAATAGCCCAGTGAGGAAAGGAAATGAGGAAATAAATTATATAAAAAGTAATAAACAATTGAAATTGAATATTTGAAGAACAGTAACAACCTTAAAAGATCTTTCAAATATAAACTAAAGAAAGAGACTTCTGTTGACTTTTGTTATTTTTTATTATAGTTGCCTCGGTGTAGTATTTAAAGGAAATCTAAGAAGGATAGAACATGTTATTTAAAGTATATTATTTCTATAATAAGTTATAATATAAGAAAATTCTATTGCATAAAACCAACATATAGTAACAAACTACAAGAGAAGTACTAGACAATCTAAATAAAATATTTCAAGAACTGTAACAACATCAAATCAGATCATTCATATATATACTCTAAAAACTTGATAAAAAACAAGAGGAAGAGAAATACGATGGGACAGTGTGCCCGAGTGTACCCTCTAGCAAGAGAACTCTAATCCATGACAGTGGAAGGTGTGGTACAGAGGCTATGGCACTACCCAAGACTAGAGAACAGTGCTAGTGTATCACCAAGTTAAAATCACTCAACAGTCTATACAAAAAGAGGAAGAGAAATATAGAAATGCATGCCCGAGTGTACCCTCAAGCAAGAGAACTCTAATCCAAGACAGTAGAAGGTCATGGTACAGAGGCTATGGCACTACCTAAGACTAGAAAATAATGCTAGAAATATAGAAATGCATGCCCGAGTGTACCCTCAAGCAAGAGAACTCTAATCCAAGACAGTGGAAGTTGTGGTACAGAGGCTATGGCACTACCCAAGACTAAAGAACAGTGCTAGTGTATCACCAAGTTAAAATCACTCAACAGTCTATACAAAAAGAGGAAGAGAAATATAGAAATGCATGCCCGAGTGTACCCTCAAGCAAGAGAACTCTAATCCAAGACAGTAGAAGGTCATGGTACAGAGGCTATGGCACTACCTAAGACTAGAAAATAATGCTAGAAATATAGAAATGCATGCCCGAGTGTACCCTCAAGCAAGAGAACTCTAATCCAAGACAGTAGAAGGTCATGGTACAGAGGCTATGGCACTACCTAAGACTAGAAAATAATGCTAGAAATATAGAAATGCATGCCCAAGTGTACCCTCAAGCAAGAGAACTCTAATCCAAGACAGTAGAAGGTCATGGTACAGAGACTATGGCACTACCCAAGACTAAAGAACAGTGCTAGTGTATCACCAAGTTAAAATCACTCAACAGTCTATACAAAAAGAGGAAGAGAAATATAGAAATGCATGCCCGAGTGTACCCTCAAGCAAGAGAACTCTAATCCAAGACAGTAGAAGGTCATGGTACAGAGGCTATGGCACTACCTAAGACTAGAAAATAATGCTAGAAATATAGAAATGCATGCCCAAGTGTACCCTCAAGCAAGAGAACTCTAATCCAAGACAGTAGAAGGTCATGGTACAGAGACTATGGCACCACCAAAAACTTGAAACCAATGCTAGTGTATTACCAAGTTAAACTCCTCGAGTGTCTATACTTCACACAGTCTGCAGCTTTTCCTTTTGCCTGTTTTTATGTCATTTTAAGGATCATGCATTTATTTGATCTACGTCTTTGCATCTTCTAAACCCCCTCGAGTTGGTGAAACCCTTTTGCAGATATCTCGGGACTGTTAAATCAGTGGAACGTGTCACTTAAGGACAAGATTCCTCCACAACCTGTTTTGAGGAACTTTCTCTCACTGTCTTCCTTTAGTTTCATTTAACTAGATACTTTATATCTTGTTTTTCCTCATGGTTGTTGTTCTGTGGGGTTGGAAGAAGGAAAATGTATTAAATAATAGAAAAATTGTTACATGTATAACACACATATGTATATTTATATATATATATATATATATATATACATATATATATATATATATATGTATATATACAGTATATATATATATATATATAATGTATATATACATATATATATATGCATATATATATATATATATGTATATATACATATATATATATATATATATATATATATATATGTATATATACATATATATATATATATATATATATATATATATATATATGGGTACATACATACATACATACATACATACATACATATTAAAATGAACATTGCTTATTTGATGTTTATATTTGTACTATTTGTAACTAAAAAGACCTTCTATTTCACCCAAAATAAATTATTACTTTCAAAGACAAAATTTACATCTATTACTCGAGTAATATAAGATAAATACTCTATAAAAATGTCTCAATTAAGTAATAATAACAAATATCTTTTGTCACATTCTAAGACAATTTGTGGCAAATAATATAGAGCGAAATTTAAACCAGCAACACTAGAGTTTTGAGAGTTCAAGCTAATTACATCGTTCATTTTCTTTTCAGATCGCTCAATCTGGAGCAGGAAGCGCGGGAAAGGGAGTCTGAAAAGGAGAGAAACAAATTGTTGGGCATTGCCACTCCAGCCTCCAATGATAACAGTAAGTTATTCATTCTTAAATGTTCGTTGGTGACCTAAAATCTAAGTCAAGGCTTTATCCTACTATTTGCTGTCTTCTGTTTTTTTTTTTTTTTTTTTTTTTTTTTTTTTTTTTTTTTTTTTTTTTTGGTCAATTAGATATTTCTATTATTATTGATTTTTTAAGAAATAGATTGCAAAGTGTTGTTGATAGGTACCATAGGAAGTATGGGAATGTGATATGTGGTTATGCATGTGTGTGGTTTGGCCTAGAAAACAAGCTCGTTCCATATGCAGATGATGCTACTCTCTTTGGAGATGATGCTACTCTCTTTACATCAATTCCATCTCCTAAATATAGACCTGGGGTTGTCAAATCCCTTAATAGAGATCTTGCTAAATTAGTTTTTTTTTTTTTTTTTTTTTTTTTGTATTTTTTCGGAAGATGGGTGTAAGAATGAGGCAGTTAGCTAGCTAATCATGGTAGGGAATAGTTTGGAAAGTTATGTACAGTATTAGTAAGAGTAATGGAAAGTATGGTTTAGCCACAATTTTATATATATATAAATGGTACATTTTTCTTGTTATGGTAAATGTTAGCAAAGTATAATATATCAGCATAATGAATTGTATAAAGGGATTTTTTTTATTCATTAGCCCTTCGTAGTTCAACTCAAGATGAAGTTGCCATTTTCTTATTTCAATATAAATTTTAACTCTTAATAATTATGATTTTGCAACACAGAAGCATATTCAGTGAACCATTGTTTCTTCCAACGTTCTTGAAAATATAAATTTTCTGAGCTTGAAATTAAGTTTACTTTTTTCGTCGTAAATATTGCCTTGCAAGACTGATTTTATCACTTAATAGAAATCTCAAGTAGTGGGGATAAGGACCCATCAACATTTTGACATATCCATTATCTCTTATCTCCCAAATTCTGCTATTCATGCACCTTAATTTTCTATCTTATCTTGAGATCTTCTTTGTTTATATTTTTTTTATGATCTTTGTATTCTCGAGAGTTGTTGTAGTCTACATTTGATATTCCTTTAAGAATTTTGAAAGCCTCTATTAACTGTCCCCGTAGTCGTCTTAACTGTCCCCGTAGTCGTCTTAACTGTCCCCGTAGTCGTCTTAACTGTCCCCGTAGTCGTCTTAACTGTCCCCGTAGTCGTCTTAACCGTCCCCTCAGTCGTCTTAACCGTCCCCTCAGTCGTCTTAACTGTCCCCTCAGTCGTCTTAACTGTCCCCTCAGTCGTCTTAACTGTCCCCGTAGTCATCTTAACCGTCCCCGTAGTCGTCTTAACCGTCCCCGTAGTCGTCTTAACCGTCCCCGTAGTCGTCTTAACCGTCCCCGTAGTCGTCTTAACCGTCCCCGTAGTCGTCTTAACTGTCCCCTCAGTCGTCTTAACTGTCCCCTCAGTCGTCTTAACTGTCCCCGTAGTCGTCTTAACTGTCCCCGTAGTCGTCTTAACCGTCCCCGTAGTCGTCTTAACCGTCCCCGTAGTCGTCTTAACCGTCCCCGTAGTCGTCTTAACCGTCCCCGTAGTCGTCTTAACCGTCCCCGTAGTCGTCTTAACTGTCCCCTCAGTCGTCTTAACTGTCCCCTCAGTCGTCTTAACCGTCCCCTCAGTCGTCTTAACCGTCCCCTCAGTCGTCTTAACCGTCCCCTCAGTCGTCTTAACCGTCCCCTCAGTCGTCTTAACCGTCCCCTCAGTCGTCTTAACTGTCCCCGTAGTCGTCTTAACTGTCCCCGTAGTCGTCTTAACTGTCCCCGTAGTCGTCTTAACTGTCCCCGTAGTCGTCTTAACCGTCCCCGTATTCGTCTTAACCGTCCCCGTAGTCGTCTTAACCGTCCCCGTAGTCGTCTTAACCGTCCCCTCAGTCGTCTTAACTGTCCCCGTAGTTGTTTTAACTGTCCCCGTAGTCGTCTTAACTGTCCCCGTAGTCGTCTTAACTGTCCCCGTAGTCGTCTTAACTGTCCCCGTAGTCGTCTTAACTGTCCCCGTAGTCGTCTTAACTGTCCCCGTAGTCGTCGAGTTTGTAGATCAATTGAGTTCAAACGTTCCATCCTCCTTCTATATCCAAATTGCCTTAGTGTTGGAACTAATTTGGTGGCCCTAGCTTGTACTGCTTCCATTCTATCTATATCCTTCTGAATACTTGGAGCCCAGAATTGCACTCTGTTTTCTAGATGGGGTCTTAGTAGTAATGTGTACAGCTGTAGTACAGTGTCTTTGTTTCTGTATTTGAATTGTCTCTCTTGAAGTATTTTACTCACCAATGCTAGTAATACGGCATTGAATTAGTTAATAATATTGATAAGAAATGATATATTGAATATGTTTAATGATATAAAACATAAAATATGATATAAAGAGTTATTGATATTGGTTTAAAATATATTGATAATGCTTAATGATATAGAACATAAGATATGATATAAAGAATATTTGTATATAATAAACAGGGCATATTATGATATACTGTAATATTAAAAATAAGGATAATGATGTAAAACAAAAAATATGAAATAAAGGATATTCGTTTATTATGCAACAGTGCACATTTGGACGTACCGATGCACGGCGTACCGGCGTACGCTCATGTATAATAATGCGAAATCATTTATTCATATAACTATTTCCTTTTAATCACTTTCCATTACAGTCTTTCCTACCTCCACAGATGTGCAGACATTGGACACAATGCAAGCATTATGTTTACCAATGGGAGCCTCCGTGTCTTTACTCATCATGTTCTTCTTTTTCGACTCGATGCAGATGTTATTCGCCGTTTGCACTGCAAGTAAGTCGCGTTAACCCTTTTTACCCCCAAAGGACGTACTGGTACGTTTCACAAAACTCATCCCTTTACTCCCGTGGACGTACCGGTACGTCCTTGCAAAAAACTTCTATTTATATTTTTTTTTTGCATATTTTTGATGATTTTTTCGACTCGATGCAGATGTTATTCGCCGTTTGCACTGCAAGTAAGTCGCGTTAACCCTTTTTACCCCCGAAGGACGTACTGGTACGTTTCACAAAACTCATCCCTTTACCCCCAAAGGACGTACTGGTACGTTTCACAAAACTCATCCCTTTACCCCCAAAGGACGTACTGGTACGTTTCACAAAACTCACACCTTTACCCCCGTGGACGTACCGGTACGTCCTTGCCAAAAACTGCTATATATATTTTTTTTTAGCATATTTTTGATAGTTTTTTTTAGAAACTTCAGGCATTTTCCAAGAGAATGAGACCAACCTGACCTTTCTATGATGAAAATTAAGGCTGTTAGAGCAATTTGAAAAAAATATACTGCCAAATGTGCTTGAAAAAAAGTAACCCCTGGGGGTTAAGGGTTGGAAAGTTCCAAATAGCCTGGGGGTAAAAGGGTTAATTTACCCTTGAGAAATGTTGACTACACATTACAGCATGTTTTGGGAATGGGTCAGACCAGATGTACAGAAGGTCCTCAACATGCAAACATTCGACTAAAAAAGATTTATAAACCTCGTGGCTAGTACAGTGGTAACGTGTTTGCCTAGCATTCGCAAGGCGGCAGATCGATCCCCGCCCGGGACCATGAGTTTAAGCTGTTTACTGGGGAGGCCACTGCTGTGGTTGGGCACCAGAGTCGGGGGTTGGGCTTGCCCGGCTGACGTTCTGGTGAACATCTATCCTGGTGAAACTGGAACGGAAACACGACACCTTTAACCTGTAACCTTTAACCTTTAAACACAAATCCAACTGAACATAACAAACATAAGATAAAGAAATATTGTAATAAAACAATATTTTGAAATTTGATACAGTAAGATTAACGACATTTGTAGTAACCTGACATTTATTTCATATGAAGCCTAACTATTTGTTAATTTTGTAGTTGGAAATCATACGGATGAGATTCAGGTTAGGCATACTTACAAACAGCTTGGAACCAATTAAGTTTGTAAATTGAGGACTTTCTGTATTTCCTAATGTCATCACCTTAAATTAAGGTAATTTCCTGAGAAGTGTAAAGCTCGTAATTTCGTAAAACCGAAATTACCTTAGAGTCGCCTTAAATATTACCTTGAAGCCATGCAAATTACCTCAAACTAAGGTAATTTCCTTAAAAATGTCTTGACGTATGTCCTTTTTATAAGGATGGGAACATTAAAGTCCTGGGTTTAGCATACTCCTTCAGAAAAATGTTATGTCGAACAGGTTGACATAAGTCCCTCTTCTTACTTTATAAATGACAGATCTATTTTAATGTTAGAGATCGTAAGATTTTTTTTAATTCAACTTGCTGTATTTTTTTCCTCTCTGAGCTATTTCCCCTGGTGGAGCCTTTGAGCTTATAGCATTTTGCTTTTTCAACTAAGTTGTAGCTTAGCTTGTATAGTAATAGTAATACATACATACATATACCAAGGCACTTCGCCCAATTTTGGGGGGTAGCCGACATCAACAAATGAAACAAAAACAAAAAAGGGGACCTCTACTCTCTACGTTCCTCCAGCCTAACAAGGGACTCAACCGAGTTCAGCTGGTACTACTAGGGTGCCACAGCCCAACCTCCCACATTATCCACCACAGATGAAGCTTCATAATGCTGAATCCCCTACTGCTTCTACCTCCGCGGTCATCTAAGGCATCGGAGGCAGCAGCAGGAAATAGTAATAATGGATATTAAAAATCCAGTATTATATCATTGTATATTTCAAATACACACGAGCTTTGAGCTTTCGCACGTTTATGAAAGGGCATTTTCAGGTGAAGCAGCACTTTGAAAAAAAGTGCGAAAGTCCTGTGTTTTCAAAATATACAATGATATATAACTGGTTTTTAAACCCTTTTACCCTCAAAGGACGTACTGGTACGTTTCACAAAACCTATCCCTTTACCCCCATGGACGTACCGGTACGTCCTTGCGAAAAAATGCTATGAAAATTTTTTTTTTTCATATTTTTTCAAAAATTTTGAGAAAATTCAAGCATTTTCCAAGAGAATGAGACCAACCTGACCTCTCTATGACAAAAATTAAGGCTGTTAGAGCAATTTAAAATAAATATACTGCAAAATGTGGTAGGAAAAAAATAACCCCCTGGGGGTTAAGGGTTGGAAATTTCCAAAGAGCCTGGGGGTAAAAGGGTTAATACCCAAGATTCTCAGACAAGGCATTTTGTTTTCTTCAAATTAGTAGTCATAATAATAATGATATGCAAATACAAACGTAAGTCTTATCAAAGGACTTTGATTTGTAACCTTGTTTACCTCATACAAATGTGAAAAAAGCACGTCAATAATAGAAGTAGTTTTGTATAGTTAGGAGAAATACAAACTATTAAAGATATGTGTAATCACATAAGTGATTGTAGTAAGTTCATTCACAAGTGTTGTGTGGTAATATTGTTTGTATGAAATGTAGTTTCTATAATTGAAATTACTTGTTTTTATGTAATCGTTAACATATTTGTAAAGTGACCAATGTACAGTTTCATGACAGGACAGATTTCCAGTTAAAGAAAGCCAATGTAGAGTTTTGAGCATACAGTAATATAAAGATATTCAAGTTATACGTCTATTTCTTCTTGATGCTGTAGTTCAAAATTCCGTGAAAGTATAGTATGTGTAATGGAGAGGTCAGGAGTAATCAATATCAGTATTGAAACAACATTATTATTATTATTACTATCCAAGCTACAACCCTAATAGATTGTAGCACAGTTGAGTGATCTTCCTAATTGAGCAATTTAATCGGTGGAATTTCAGAAGTTCAAATTTGCAGCAAATATTTTTATATTGAACAGGCTGACATAAGTCTCTCTTCATAGTTTATATATAACAGATAAATTTTAATATTCCTATGGATCTTAACCCTTTTACCCCCAGGCTCTTAGGAAATTTCCAACCCTTAACCCCCAGGGGTTTATTTATTTCCCAGCACATTTTGCAGTATATTTTTTTTAAATTGCTCTAACATCCCTAATTTTTGTCATAGAGAGGTCAGGTTGGTCTCATTCTCTTGGAAAATGCCTGAATTTTCTCAAAAAATTATCAAAAATATGAAAAAAAAAAATTTTATAGCATTATTTTGCAAGGACGTACCGGTACGTCCATGGGGGTAAAGGGATGGGTTTTGTGAAACGTACCAGTACGTCCTTTGGGGGTAAAGGGGTTAAAATATTTTATTATATTAAAAACTTCTCATGTGTTTTATTTTCTTATTTCATTTCTTCTCTGGGTTATTTTTCCCTATTAGGGCCCTTGGACATTCAACACTCAGCTTTTCCAACTGGGATTGTAGCTTGTTTTGATAATTGTAATAATCAAGGGCTTAGGCATTTCATGTATCTTGCTATTGATATGTCTGGTGTGCATTTTTGTAGCGGATCAATGTTCAGTCGTGGAAAGTCAATTTTCCCTTATTGAAAAAGCCTTCAAGTTTGAACAACTCATGACATTGTATTGAAGATAAATGGTTATGTTTTTTTATTCATACCAAACAGACATGCAAAATTCCAATGTCGTTATTGTAGGAATTTAATTAAAATCTTGATGTTCGTAATAAGACAAGTGTAGTTCATGCTGCAGGAATGATTTTGGATATAACAAATTCTTCTACATTTTTTTATCTTGATGTATTTCTTATTAAATATTTAGAACACAGCCAATTTCTGTACCAAAAATTTCTCATCATCTCTCCTTTCTTTTTCAGTAATTGCGACAGTGGCTTTAGCCTTTTTGCTACTACCCATGTGTCAGTACATAATTCGTCCGTGCTCCGATAATAAAAAGTAAGTCGGTCAGTTGTAATTTCAAGGGTTATACTTCAGGACTTGTTCATTTTCCTGTGTGATATCACGGGATAATTTTTTTATCTGTAAACAAAAATGATTTATGCTTATGAAATGTTTCTGATTATATGAATTTTATTTTTTATTTAATAGATTTATGAGGAATTTTATTTGTAATACGGAAGCGTAACCTTTTAAATGGTTATCATTACAGTATTTTGCAAGAACAAAAATATAATTATATCTATCAATCTCTGATTAACAAGAAAATGTGAAAACGTCCTTCAGACATTTCCTATAAATTAAGCATGTCCAGTAGTTATTTATCGGGAAAACTAAACATAAACAAACATTATCACATAGGAACATCTTTAGAAATAACGTATACCATGGTTGGCTTAACTAATCATAAATGTTTATGAAATTTTTTTATTATATTTCATAACTTATATAGTCAGTGAACGACACCTCGTAGTAACGGGGGATTTTGAGGAGGGAGAAGTCTAATTTGAAAGGAACCTCTGGTAGTGGTATCACTCGCCCCAGTTTTAATACCGACACCCTTTAGGGGTGAGCGAGCAGGATATATTCCTGGCATTCTATGCAACTTTTTTCTCTGGTATATTTAGCAGTATTTATTATACCTTAGAAATGGTGCTTTAAGGAGCATTTCACTGGGCGACACAGGTTGAGGCCAGAAATAGATTTTTCCTTCGTCAAAATCAATTTTTTAAATATCAATTGACTTACTTTGTGTGGCGGGTGAAGTAAAGACATTTTTGCTACCTTGAAATACTAACCTCTTTAATTGACGTTATATTCGATTGCAAGATAGCCATCGTGCGATATCTCTCTCCTGCTTGTTACATACAGACGTTAATTGGTGTATCTCGTATTTCAGAATATCCTTTGGAATGTGTGGAAGGTTTACGGGGGCAGAAATTATGGCTTTCTGCCTTTCTGTATCTATCGTCTGCATTTGGGTCATGACTGGCCACTGGCTGCTTATGGATGGTATGTAAAGTGTTAATTTCCCTAGTATAAAAAAGGCATTTTTTTGTGAGAAATACAGTAATGTACTTACACTGTTTAAGTGATTAAAAAGTGTATGAAAATTAAAGAATATATTTTTTCCTTTTTTTTTTTATCAGGTGCAATATTTATTGTTTATGTATATAGTTTTTGTATTATAGCATAGTAAATACAATTATATTAAAGAATAATGTACTTACACTGATAAATTGATTAAAACATTTATGAAAATTCAAGAACAAAATGTATTTGTATCAGTGGGTACAGTATTTATAGTTTGATAGTATAAAAATCAGTTATAAAGTCACTGGGAAAAATATTAATTCCTTTTTCTAATGCCTTTACCATCGATAGTTATGACTTATACTGATAAATTGATTAAAACATTTATGAAAATTCAAGAACAAAATGTATTTGTATCAGTGGGTACAGTATTTATAGTTTGATGGTATAAAAATCAGTTATAAAGTCACTGGAAAAAATATTAATTCCTTTTTCTATTGCCTTTGCCATCGATAGTTATGACTTATACTGATAAATTGATTAAGACATTTATGAAAATTCAAGAACAAAATGTATTTGTATCAGTTGGTACAGTATTTATAGTTTGATAGTATAAAAATCAGATTTAAAGTCACTGGGGAAAATAATACGGTAGTTCCTTTTGCTCATGCCCTTTCTGTCGATAGTTATCACAATTTGTTTTTGCCCACCTGCAAGTTCTATTACATTTTAATAGGTTTAGTTATTCTACAATAAAGAGCAAGTTTCTTTATGTTTACTAACTATTAGATAGAAAATCCTATAATTTTGTTGTACCTTTTTCAGCTATGGAAGTGATAGTATAAAAATCAGATTTAAAGTCACTGTGAAAAATAATAATTCCGTTTGCTAATGCCCTTACCATAGATAGTTATCACAATTTGTTTTTTTTTTTTGCCCTCATACAAGTGCTAGTAAATTTTAATAGGTTTAGTTATTCTACAATAAAGAGCATGTTTTGTTATGTGTATTAACTGTTAGATAGAAATCCTATAATTTTGTTGTACCTTTTTCAGCTATGGGAGTGATACTATAAAAATCAGATTTAAAGTCACTGGGAAAAATACTAATTCCGTTTTCTAATGCCCTTACCATATATAGTTATCACAATTTGTTTGTTTTTGCCCTCATGCAAGTGCTAATAAATTTTAATAGTTTTCGTTATTCTACAATAAAGAGCATGTTTCTTTATGTATACTAACTATTAGATAGAAAATTCTATAATTTTTTTTTTTATTTTTCAGCCATGGGAATGGGTCTGTGCGTAGCGTTCATTGCATTTGTACGTTTACCCAGCTTGAAGGTCTCCACGCTCTTGTTGACGGGCCTTCTCGTGTACGATGTGTTTTGGGTATTCTTCTCATCTTACCTATTCAATGCCAATGTTATGGTAAAGGTGAGTAGTGTCCGTCGGTTTTTTCTATACGTATATTTTACAGGTATTTTAATTGTTCCTTACGTCTCTTGTATCTTATTTATCTCCTTATTTCATTTCCTCACTGGGCTACCCTGTTGGAGCCCTTGGGCTTATAGCATCTTGCTTTTCCAACTAGGGTTGTAGCTTGGCCAGTAATAATAATAATATTTCTTGTTCCGGTGTAGGAAGTACAAAATGCTTGTTTTTTACGTCTCCTGTATCTTATTTATCTCCTTATTTCCTTTCCTCACTGGGCTACTTTCCCTGTTGGAGCCCTTGGGCTTATAGCATCTTGCTTTTCCAACTAGGGTTGTAGCTTGGCTAGTGATAATAATAATATTTCTTGTTCCGGAGTAGGAAGTACAAAATACTTGTTTTTTACGTCTCTTGTATCTTATTTATCTCCTTATTTCCTTTCCTCGCTGGGCCAATTTCCCTGTTCAAGCCCTTGGGCTTATAGCATCTTGCTTTTCCAACTAGGGTTGTAGCTTGGCCAGTAATAATAATAATATTTCTTGTTCCGGAGTAGGAAGTACAAAATGCCATTACGTCTCTTGTATCTTATTTGTCTCCTTATTTCCTTTCCTCGCTGGGCTACTTTTTCTGTTCGAGCCCTTGGGCTTATAGCATCTTGCTTTTCCAACTAGGGTTGTAGCTTGGCTAGTAATAATCATAATATTTCTTGTTCCGGAGTAGGAAGTACAAAATGCTTGTTTTTTACGTCTCTTGTACCTTATTTATCTCCTTATTTCCTTTCCTCACTGGGCTACTTTCCCTGTTCAAACCCTTAGGCTTATAGCATCTTGCTTTTCCAACTAGGGTTGTAGCTTGGCTAGTAATAATAATATTTCTTGTTCTGGAGTAGGAAGTACAAAATGCTTATTTTTTAAGGCTATTTCCTCCGTTGCATTCTCCATCGAAAGGCTCAATATAAGATGTAATTATAAAGAAAATCCTTTCCTTAATCATTAGATAATGAATGTAGTATTTTTTATAAATGTTAACCCTTTTACCCCCAAAGGACGTACTGGTACGTTTCACAAAAGCCATCCCTTTACCCCCATGGACGTACCGGTACGTCCTTGCAAAAAAATGCTATAAATTTTTTTTTCATATTTTTGATAATTCTTTGAGAAAATTCAGGTATTTTCCAAGAGAATGAGACCAACCTGACCTCTCTATGACAAAAATTAAGGCTGTTAGAGCAATTTAAAAAAAATATACTGCAAAATGTGCTGGGAAAAAAATAACCCCCTGGGGGTTAAGGGATGGAAATTTCCAAATAGCCTGGGGATAAAAGGGTTAAATACTGCCTCGTTATCTTTTCTAATTTTTACAAGGAAGGTTTATATCACTACATTTTTAAAAGTTGGATACTGTGTTATCTTGTAAGTGGTTATGCCATGCCTCTCCTACTCTTAATTTCTTTCCCATTTTATATTTGCGCTTTTGAAAGTTCAGAAAAGGAATTTATTTCAATTAAACTTTTTTTAAAAGTTTATAAAAGTTAATCTATATATATATTACATCTAAGAAAGTCTTTCATTTTAATACATGATTCTTGAAGTAGATTCTATGTTTGTCAATCCTAAATAATTGTATTATAAATTTCAACCTATAAACATGTCTGATAAGGGTGGTCCTGTTATTTTCTGTTGTATTGCAATATTTCAAAATACATACATATACCAAAGGCACTTCCCCCAATTTTGGGGGTTAGCCGACATCAACAATGAAACAAAACAAAAATACATTATAAAAAATTTATATTGAAATACTCTATATGTTAAGGATTTTTCAAATATTGCAATATTTAAAAAAAGAAAAAATCATTGTAGTATAAAATTTGAAGTAAAATACTGTACGTTAAATTATTTTCAGGTTGCCACCCGTCCAGCGGAAAACCCCGTCGGAGTGATGGCCCGTAAACTTCATCTCGGTAGCGTGGGACGAGAGGCGCCTAAGCTGTCTCTTCCTGGCAAGCTTGTCTTCCCATCCATGCACAATACTGGCCACTTTTCAATGCTTGGCTTGGGAGATATCGTAAGTTGATTGGAAAACATTACGAGAGGGGAAATTTTCATTAAACAATGCTAAATAATTTGAATGAGCTTTTTTGATGTTTGTCTTTTCAGTTAGGTTCTTGCGTATTGGGGTTTTCACCTCCTTACATTGGAATTTTAAACATTTACGTTTTCCTACGTTAATAGAAAATGCTAATATTTTGCTTTTCTTTATCACCTTACATTGGAATTTTAAACATTTACGTTTTCCTACGTTAATAGAAAATGCTAAAATTTTGCTTTTCTTTATCACCTTACATTGGAATTTTAAACATTTGCGTTTTCCTACGTTAATAGAAAATGCTAATATTTTGCTTTTGTTTATCACCTTACATTGGAATTTTAAACATTTGCGTTTTCCTACGTTAATAGAAAATGCTAATATTTTGCTTTTGTTTATCACCTTACATTGGAATTTTAAACATTTGCGTTTTCCTACGTTAATAGAAAATGCTAATATTTTGCTTTTGTTTATCACCTTACATTGGAATTTTAAACATTTGCGTTTTCCTACGTTAATAGAAAATGCTAATATTTTGCTTTTGTTTATCACCTTACATTGGAATTTTAAACATTTGCGTTTTCCTACGTTAATAGAAAATGCTAATATTTTGCTTTTGTTTATCACCTTACATTGGAATTTTAAACATTTGCGTTTTCCTACGTTAATAGAAAATGCTAATATTTTGCTTTTGTTTATCACCTTACATTGGAATTTTAAACATTTGCGTTTTCCTACGTTAATAGAAAATGCTAATATTTTGCTTTTGTTTATCACCTTACATTGGAATTTTAAACATTTACATTTTCCTAGTTTATAGAAAATGCTAATATTTGGCTTTTCTTTATCACCTTACATTGGAATTTTAAACATTTACGTTTTCCTACGTTAATAGAAATTGCTAAAATTTTGCTTTTCTTTATCACCTTACATTGGAATTTTAAACATTTACGTTTTCCTACATTAATAGAAAATGCTAATATTTTGCTTTTGTTTATCACCTTACATTGGAATTTTAAACATTTACATTTTCTTAGTTAATAGAAAATGCTAATATTTTGCTTTTCTTTATCACCTTACATTGGAATTTTAAACATTCACATCTTCCTACATCAATAGAAAATTTGATAATTAGGTGATGCTTTTAATGTACAGTTGATATGGACTGTAAACCTGTCCAGATTGATGGAACAACTTGTTGAATGCTAGTGATATTTATCAAGAGAGAGCTGGCTTTGCTCATTATACACGTTCTTTGCTGTGCCCCAACTTGCTGGCAAGATTCCATTTGTTTTTCCTATTGTTTACTTTAGTATCTCAATGCAATGACAAGGTTTCTTTTTTATTTTCAGTTTTCTTTGTTGTTTCAATGCAATGAAAAGATTCCATTTGTCTTTCTGTTTTATTTGCTGTCTCAACGTGATGGACAAGATACCATTTATTTTTCCTTCTGTTTGTTTCACCGGTTCATTTGGCCTATAGCGCATCATGCTGTCTTACCTATATGCTTCACAAAATCATAGTCTGTGAAGTAATTCTAAATTAAAGGTTTAAAGCACTGAAGGTTGTTTATAAGCAACTGAAGCCAGGGATAGATCATTGCACTGCAGCACACTTATCCTGGAGATGGAGTAATTATACTTGAAGTAAGGTCAGCTCCAAAGCTAGTAATGAAGAAGACTCAGGAAGTAGACCTATTTCCAGGACTCAAACTCGGGATTCTCAGACATTTCTCTGAGGCTGCCACAACCAATTTTGTTTAATTCATAATTTTGATATCAATTTGTGCTAAGCATACTGTAGTTTGTTCATCTTAACCCTTTTACCCCCAAAGAACGTACTGGTACGTTTCACAAAACTCATTCCTTTACCCCCATGGACGTACCGGTACGTCCTTGTAAAAAAATGCTATATACATTTTTTTTTGCATATTTTTGATAATTTTTTTGAGAAACTTCAGGCATTTTCCAAGAGAATGAGACCAACCTGACCTCACCATGACGAAAATTAAGGCTGTTAGAGCAATTTAAAAAAGATATACTGCAAAATGCGCTTGAAAAAAAATAACCCTGGGGGTTAAGGGTTAGCAAGTTCCAAATAGCCTGGGGGTAAAAGGGTTAATTCTGTTCTAAAATTAATTACACATATTTTTTTTAATATTTTATTTTCTGGCGAAGCAGGGTCTAGATCATATACCTTATTCAACCAAAATGCCACTTACTAATTAATAGCTTCTTGAGATCTTCAGCCTCAATCATTGTATCCCATAGGTTATGCCATATTCTTTTATTGGTTTTTTAATGGTGTTTAATAGTTATGTTTGATTTTGTTACATTTTACTGGATTACAAAAAATATTTCAGTTTAGTTATAACAACAAAAGTTTTGATTAGAAACCTGTCAATTCTTGGTAAAGTTGAAGTTGCGGGTTTTAGGTCTCCCCTGAGACAACCTTCATCATCTCCTCGGGCGACACGAGTGCCCTTTTCCCAGCCCTTTGAATTTTGGTGCTACGCATAGTTTACGTGAAAATTTGAGGAAGTTGTGCATGGTAATTGTTCAGTCGCTACTTTCCACTTGGTAAGGGTAGAGACGACTCTTAACCTAAGGTGAGTAGATTTTATAGGAGATGGACACTAAAAATGAAACCATTGTTTTCTTTTTTTTCGGTAGTGCCATAGCCTCTATAGCATGGTCTTCCACTATCTTGGGTTAGAGTTCTGTTGCTTGAGGGTACATTCAGGCACATAATTTTGTTTCCTTATTTCCTTTCCTCACTGGGCTATTTTCCCTGTTGGAGCCCTTGAGCTTATAGCTTCCTGCTTTTCCAAATAGGGTTGTAACTTAGCTAGCAGTAATAATAATGGGACTGCTTTCTTCCGAACAGAGAAAGGATTGTGAAGCTGGGGACATTTGGAATTCAAGATTTACGAATATACAATACATTATAAGATTGAAGTGTTTTAAGAAAAAAAAAACGAGATATTATCCGATTATAATTGTCAAACCAGCATCATCTTATAACTTATAACTCTACCATGGTTATGTTTAAATGGAGGCTACACAGGATATTATTCTCAAAATTGTACCAATTTAACAAAAGAAATTCTGAGGGTTTGCCCTTATATAGTCTGGCATGGACACCTTATAGCTATCACAAAAACATAAGGGAAAGGTTAAGCGTAAAATATAAAAGTCACATGGTATATTTAATAGATGAGTTATCAAGGTCTGCTTTGTAGCAAAAGTCAAATGTTTGTGGCTGTTTAATGATCCGTTCGTCAAAGATCATACATAAGAAGTGCAGCGTATAGCTGAATATCATTTAACCCTTTTACCCCCAAAGGACGTACTGGTGCGTTTCACAAAACTCATCCCTTTACCCCCATGGACGTACCGATACGTCCTTGCAAAAAAATGCTATTTAAAATTTTATTTTGCATATTTCTTATAATTTTTTGAGAAACTTCAGGCATTTCCAAGAGAATGAGACCAACCTGACCTCTCTATGACAAAAATTAAGGCTGTTAGAGCAATTTAAAAAAAATATACTGCAATATGTGCTTGAAAAAAAATTAACCCCATGGGGGTTAAGGGTTGGAAATTTCCAAATAGCCTGGGGGTAAAAGGGTTAAGTCCTCCCATTACCACACAGGCGATATTTAAGGGAATAATACAATGGTGAACTTGTATGACATTTTCATTCTAAATAATTGCCCAACCTTAACCCTCTTATAACCCCTTCAAGATCCTCATGTTAAGTACAGTATAAGATATTTTGTGTATCATACAAATATCCAAGATTTTCTATGTAACTATCTAGCATAGAATCTAGACAATCTTAGATGCTAAGTGAAAGCTATGTACAAAGCATCATTTATCAAATCCAAATTGAGTGAACTGGAGTCTGGACTGACATACCGAAGCTATTGCTTTGATCCCCCTATAAAATTGGAAAGGTGGATCGTATATCGTGATGGTTAGTCCATTACTGGCTAGGCAGCTGTGAGACTTGGTGTTTAGAAATTGATAGGGAAATTGTTTGGGCACGCACATTAAAAGAGGATAGGATTTGTTATAGCTATGGAACAGAAGTACATACATACATACATATACCAAGGCACTTCCCCCAATTTTGGGGGGTAGCCGACATCAACAAATGAAACAAAACAAAAAAGGGGACCTCTACTCTCCACGATCCTCCAGCCTAACAAGGGACTCAACCGAGTTCAGCTGGCACTGCTAGGGTACCACAGCCCACCCTCCCACATTATCCACCACAGACAAAGCTTCATAATGCTGAATCCCCTACTGCTGCTACCTCCGTGGTCATCTAAGGCATGGTACAGAAGTAGAATATTGATAATCTAGAATGCTTAATAATTCCTAAAGAAAAACAATACAGTACATATAGCCATGGATTAGATGAAAATTGAAGCAGAAAGATTGCACGAGGAAGGAGGTTGAAAAAAAATTTTCTGACGTCAAATCTCGTAATACGGAAAACCTTGATTTGAAAACTTTTATTTCACGTTGCTTCTTTTTCATGAAGTTTCTTATAAAAGTGCAAAACTAAGGCCATCTCATTAGATTTAAGCTCTTTCACTATTCAGTATTTTGAATAATTTGAATGGTAAGAATAGAGGATTTCTTCAGTTCATAAATTATTCTAGTTCTTAAGAATATGAAATTTTTTCAGTCCATACACTTTGATAATACTTAGCGGTTTTTCATATGTATTTTTTACTTGGCATACACATTTCCAGTGTAGCTTACTGTCATGTTCATATATGAAAGATTTATTTTGATATCGTTACTCTTCTTAAGATGTTTGATATTAATTGTTCATTACTTGTAGTTTATCTCTCTTCTTATTTCCTTTCCTAACTGAGCTATTTTCCCTGTTGGAGCCATTGGGCTTATAGCATCCTGCTTTTCCAACTAGGGTTGTAGCTTAGCAAGTAATAATAATAATAATAATAATAATTTTATTGAAAGTGATTTCTGCCTCAGTGGCGTTAATTTTGTAATTAACGTTTTCTATTGTTTTTATCCTCTTCTTTTCTTCAATGCTACAATCTGCCAGTAACTGGGAAAGGGACATATCATTAGGAAGGTGATGAAGACCATATCATTACAATTCTGTTGTTTAAGGGTGCATTCAGGCACACAATTTTGCACAAAGTAATGGTCACTTATGACAAAAAAATTACGTGGAGTTAAGTATAACACATCCTTAACTCCACGTCATTTATAATTTTTGTACATAAGTGACCATTACTTTGTGCACACTAACATAGTGATAGTGTTTTATACGTTGTACGTAGTATCTGTACTTTCATAGTGTGTTGTGATATATTAAAGAAGAATTATGAATGATATGGTCTTCATCCTTCCTAATGATAACATGTCCCTTTCCCAGTTACTGACAGATTGTAGCAATGAAGAAAAGAAGAGGATAAAAACAATAGAAAAAGTTAATTACAAAATTAACGCCACTGAGGCAGCAATCACTTTCAATAAAACCTGCTTAAAAGAGGGTCTACTGTACTCCAGAAATAATAATAATGATAATAAGTTTTTAGCTCTTCAATAGTGCGGTTGATTGAATTTATATTTTTTTTCTATTTTATTTTAGTAATTAACCTTTTATAACCTTCCCTAGGTAATGCCAGGCCTACTATTGTGTTTTGTGTTGCGGTACGATGCGTATAAAAAAGCCCAGCTTCTGTCAACGGAAGCCGGTGTTCCGCCTCCTCCGTCAAACCTGAATAAAATAAGGTTTGTCAGCTGGTTAACTTTTCATCTGTCGAAATCATGAATACAGTGAATACAGTCTTGTATTGAAGTTCAGAAATTGAGTGGCGTGCTAGCATAGCTATTTTCTCAGTGATATTTCAAATGTTAAATGCCTTAGAATAGAATAGAAATAAAGTTAGTTAAATTTTCATCTGTCAAAATTATGAATACATTTATATTGAAGTCAAAAAGTTTAGCAGCATGCTAATATCATTATTTACTCAACAATTTTTTTTTCCAATTGTTAAATACCTTTACCTTCAAACCTGAATTAAAAAAGATTAGTCAAATTTTCATCTGTCAAAATCATGAATACATTGTTATATTGAGGTTTATAATTTTAGGAGCATTATTATTTTCTTAACGACATTTTCTCAAATGTAATAAAAACCTTTTTCAGCTACTTCCATTGCTCCTTAATTGGATATTTCCTGGGACTCTTAACTGCGACGGTCTCATCCGAGGTGTTTAAAGCTGCCCAGCCTGCATTGTTGTATCTCGTTCCATTCACGTTACTTCCCCTCCTAACTATGGCATACCTCAAGGTACAGTATTGATGTAATATTCTGGAAAATATAGATTCATGAATTATGAATCAACTATAAATAAATGAAATATCAACCCTTTTACCCCGAGGCTATTTGGAACTTTCCAACCCTTAACCTCCAGGGGTTATTTTTTTTAAAGCACATTTTGCATTATATATTTTTTAAATTGATCTAACAGCCTTAATTTTCATCATAGAGAGGTCAGGTTGGTCTCATTCTCTTGGAAAATGCCTGAAGTTTCTCTAAAAATTATCAAAAATATGCAAAAAAAAATTGTAAATAGCAGTTTTTTGCAAGGACGTACCGGTACGTCCATGGGGGTAAAGGGATGTGTTTTGTGAAACGTACCAGTACGTCCTTTTGGGGGTAAAAGGGTTAAAGTATTTATTCATCTTATCTTTGTTATTTTCTGTTGGATTTGTGTTTGTCTCTCCAAATGTTTGAAAGTTAAGGACCTTCTGTACCGTATAGTGTATGTGAAATTTTGTAAGACAGGGAAATGGATAGGCACTGTAATATACGTGCATGTTAAAGAAAATATTGTTGACAGGGTTGTGCCTTATTGCAAATTAGAAGTGTTTTGAGTGTACAGGGTTGTGCCTTATTGCAAATTAGGAGAAATGTTTTGAGTGTACAGTACATGTATGTACAGGGTTGTGCCTTATTGCAAATTAGGAGAAGTGTTTTGAGTGTACACGTATGCTCATATTAGGTTATACTTCCCGGAGCCCCCTTGGACCTATTAATGCACGTTTGGGTGGAATCACAGCACAGGAATCAGGGACAAGTAGTTGGAATGGCAGACAGGGAAAGAATAGGATGAAGCACTGTAGCAAGACCAGAAATCATGGGGAAGATCACGGATCAATATCTGGATTGGATGTAGATCCGGGACGGAAGACTTCAAACAGAACTTTTTAAAACTTTTTCTGTATAGGGAAGATCACGAATCAATATCTGCATTGGATGTAGATCCAGGATGGAAGACTTCAAATAAAACTTAAAACTTTTTCTGTACAGGGAAGATCACGAATCAATATCTGGATTGGATGTAGATCCAGGACGGAAGAGTTCGAATGGAACTTTTTAAAACTTTTTCTGTATAGGGAAGATCACGAGTCAGTATCTGGATTGGATGTGGATCTGGGACGGAAGAGTTCAAATAGAACTTTTTTAAACTTTTTCTGTACAGCCGGGATGGAAGAGTTCAGATGGAACTTTTAAATTTTAAAAGTTTTTCTGTATAGGGAAGATCACGAATCAATATCTGGATTGGATGTGGATCCGGGACGGAAGAGTTCAAATGGAACTTTTTAAAACTTTTTCTGTACAGGGAAGATCACGTATCAATATCTGGATTGGATGTGGATCCAGGACGGAAGACTTCAAATAGAACTTTGTTAAACTTTTTCTGTACAGCCGGGATGGAAGAGTTCAGATGGAACTTTTAAATTTTAAAAGTTTTTCTGTACAGGGAAGATCACGGATCAATATCTGGATGGGATGTGGATCCGGGACGGAAGAGTTCAAATGGAACTTTTTAAAACTTTTTCCGTACAGGGAAGATCACGGATCAATATCTGGATTGGATGTGGATCCAGGACGGAAGAGTTCAAATGGAACTTTTTAAAACTTTTTCCGTACAGGGAAGATCACAACTCAATATCTGGATTGGATGTGGATCCGGGACGGAAGACTTCGAATAGAACTTTTTAAAACTTTTTCTGTACAGGGAAGATCACGAATCAATATCTGGATTGGATGTGGATCCGGGACGGAAGAGTTAAAAAGTTATTGACTTTTTCTGTACAAGGAAAATGATGACAAAAAATGTTAATGATACATTTTATAGATATAAATATTCAAATGGGATTGGAGATTTTTCAAAATATTTACCCCTTTTACATAGAAGCCTTGATTGAGTCGATGGTCGAATACACAAAAAATTACACTATTTCAGTTACAGTTTCTGTATTGCCATTTTTATTTATGTAAGAATGACATGGAGAATAAGAACTCATAAATTGATTTTAGAATTTGGTAATAAGACATGACGTAGCTTGCGGTTCTTAGTATTTTCAAATGGTGTAAGAAAGTATGATGGTCTAGATAAAATGTTATTTATAAATGACATGCTTCCAAATGCTCAGAATTGCTGTGATCATAGATGTAGAAAACTTATTCATATGAATTCAAATCTTCCGAAGAGTTTTATAACTGTGTATGTTAAAGAGGAATTTATTCCCTATTAATAGTACCACCCTCATGAATATTTAAATATAGAAAACCTTTTGGTTTGTTGATTCGATGCATTTCACATCTGACGAAAAGATATTAAGCTATATTTTTATTTTTTCTATTAAAAGGATTTGGTCTAAATTTATGAGAAATGGCTTACGTCTCTCGAAACATATTAACAGAAATATTATCTAAAAAGTATTACGGTATTGAAGAGTTTTTAACTTATTACCTTTTCTATACCCATGAAACAAAATTTTAAGCTAAATTTTGAATTAAAAATCATTACATATTACTTTTTTTCTTTTTTTATCTGATGGGAGAAATGGGGTGAACTTGGAACATACCGTACTAAAAAAAAATTTTGACAGAAGGTCGTCAACTTACAGACTTAATAGGTTCCAAGAAACTGTTATTAACCCTTTTACCCCCAATGGACGTACTGGTACGTTTCACAAAATTCATCCCTTTACCCCCATGGACGTACGGGTACGTCCTTGCAAATAACTGCTATTCAAATTTATTTGCATATTTTTGATAACTTTATGAGAAACTTAAGGCATTTTCCAAAGAATGAGACCAACCTGACCTGTCTATGATGAAAATTAAGGCTGTTAGAGCAATTTAAAAGATATATATTGCAAAATGTGCTTGAAAAAAAAAAAATAGCCCGGGGGTAAAAAGGTTAAGTAGAATATTTTGAAAGTTTTCCCTTGGGTAGGCCTAACCTGAATTCCATGCCTATGATTTCCAGCTAGAAAGGTCAACAAATATGAAATTGATATCGGGTTACTACAATTGTCGTTTTGCTTACTGCTGCTGCCTCCGATGCCTTAGATGACCGCGGAGGTAGCAGCAGTAGGGGATTCAGCATTATGAAGCTTCATCTGTGGTGGATAATGTGGGAGGGTGGGCTGTGGCGCCCTAGCAGTACCAGCTGAACTTGGTTGAGTCCCTTGTTAGGCTGGAGGAACGTAGAGAGTAGAGGTCCCCTTTTTTGTTTTGTTTCATTTGTTGATGTCGGCTACCCCCCAAAATCGGGGGAAGTGCCTTGGTGTATGGATGGATGGATTAAATGATATAATACTGTAATGTATTATTACTGTATTTCTTTATCTTAGTTATTTTCAGTAAGTTGGGGACCTCCTGTATATAAAAAAAACAGTATTGATTATTTTCAACTTATTACCTTTTTTTTATCTCCATAAAATAAAATTTCCAGTTTAATTTTAAATTGAAAATGCATTACATTTCCATTAAATGCTCGCTCATTTCTTTTTAAGGGTGACAATGAAATTTCCAATTTAATTTTAAATTGAAAATGCATTACATTTCCATTAAATGCTCGCTCATTTCTTTTTAAGGGTGACAATGAAATTTCCAATTTAATTTTAAATTGAAAATGCATTACATTTCCATTAAATGCTCGCTCATTTCTTTTTCAGGGTGACAATGAAATTTCCAATTTAATTTTAAATTGAAAATGCATTACATTTCCATTAAATGCTCGCTCATTTCTTTTTAAGGGTGACAATGAAATTTCCAATTTAATTTTAAATTGAAAATGCATTACATTTCCATTAAATGCTCGCTTATTTCTTTTTCAGGGTGACAATGAAATTTCCAATTTAATTTTAAATTGAAATTGCATTACATTTTCATTAAATGCTCGTTTCTTTTTCAGGGTGACTTAAGGAGAATGTGGAGCGAACCCTTCATCATTCAGACTCCCAGTAAAAATTTAGACGTGTGACTTAGGATCACGCGTAGCACGTAGGCATAAGTGTGGTTAGTGTACATTCGTAGTGAAGAAAAAAAAAAATATATATATAAAAACAAGTCATAGCAACCCGAAGCTTCTGGATTCTCGGCTGTGCGTCTTGTCGTTATCGTGATGGAATTGACAAAGTATTATCGATAGAAGCTTAAAATACTGTTAATCTAGTACTTTTGTACAGAAGAGACAACACAGCATACAGTAATGTATATGTCTGAGATATAGTTGCTCTAGTAAAAGTGAGTAGTGCTGAAGTACCATAGAACTGGGACTTAATTATATCCTATACTTCCATTGCCTTTTTAAACACAGTAAACTTGTGTTTTGTGTTTATACAATAATATGTCCTCCTAGTACCAAGTAGCTTAGCTGATGCCAGGTATTCTGCAGGGTTTAATTGCCGTGTAAAATGTAAAACCACTTGTATTTCTTTAAGTTTTTTACCGTAGAAAAAAAAAGGTTTATATATTTTTATTTGACAGATGAAGATTTGATTTAAGAAACGTTCAGGCGAGCAGAGCGGGCGAAGCGTGAAAAGGGGTATTCGTTGAAATATTTCTCTGTGCTTTACTGTAGATCCTAGTTGCTTGCATTCCGTGTAAGCGCACAATCATAAGGTCCTACAGAATAAGTTCTCGTCTACTGTGTTGTAGGTACTTTTCGTGTGACTAAGTGATGCTCTTCAGTCTAAAGTTTTGCAAAAAAAAAAATCATTATGTGAAGACACCATTCCTCTGTGTCATTGGGGCAGCTGAAATAAGATGCTGTTTCTTGTGGGTACCACAAGAAGTCTTTTTTTTTTTTCTAAGTTTGTGATAAAGGTTGTGTCATACCTCAAGAGACTCTCGGGTGAAATGAAGAAGGCGGCGAGGTCGTCCCAGATGGTTATCCTGATTTTCAATTTGTATTGTGAATCTATTATTAAAGAATACAGTCATTATTTCTGGATTATTTTTATGAAAATTGATAATTTCTGCATTGTGAATCTGTTATTGAAGAATACAGTCATTATTTCTGGATTATTTTTATGAAAATTGATAATTTCATAGACAAGCATGTTTTGCTAGTTAAAATCAACCCCAGACTTTTTAGTGTTGCATTTCCATTTGCTTTTCATTTACCATTTGAGAGATTATTTATGGGTCAATTAAAGCATAAATATGTTTGTAATTGTTATAGATTTGGTTTATGTTTTACATTAAATGACTTCCAAATGATTTTCTCATTTTGATGCATAAAATTTTTTTAATTTTGGAGGCTAAACGTCAGAAAACTGGGCTTTCGAAGAAGCAGCAATTTGAACAGGGAAGGTTCATAGAAATAATTGCAGTTGGTGTTTTAGTGTTTCATAAAGAAAGATAATTGGTGATTAAAAACAAACTTTATTGACTGAAATCTCATATGAGTCTGGTAGAAAACTTTTGAGAACCTTATCTACTTTGCATAAACGTGGATATTTGTACGCATAACCAAAGATAGATTCTTCTGCAGGACAGCACTTGATATTGATAATTTCAGGTAGAATTGGAATAAAAGTGTTTTTATTTTGTTAGGATGTAGAAGCTAAATTTTTCTATATAACCTGTTCTTATTGATAACCACGAAAATATGTTTCATTGAAGGAAAAGTTTATAGATACTGTGAATTATGATTAAAGATATTTTTTCATGGGCTGAGTTGCAAAGGCAGAATTGAAATACTTGCGAAACACCAGCTATCAAACATGAACCTACTGTTTTAGCTCTGTACACAGTAGTTTACCAAAAATATATATCTTCAATTTCCTCTTTATGTACCTTCAATAGAAAATCCAGGGGTCGAAATATTGACTAAATTTGTTTTCCTAAGTTTTAGTAAATTTATCGACTGCAATATATTTCAAGGTGTATATACATACTGTATTTAGTTCCATACATAGTAGTTCGCCAAAAATATATATCTTCAGTTTTCTCTATGTACCTACAATAGAAATTCCAGGGACCGTAAATTTGACCAAATTTAATTCTTAAGTTTGAGTAAATTTAGCAACAGCTAGTGTATTTCAAGGTGTTTGCCCACAGAGTAAAATGGTTACATTACTTACAAAGAATATCATCTTAAAATTTAGATATGTTGTATGTGTTTTAGCCTTCCAATTGTTTTAAAATTTATGGAAAAAGAAAAGTTCTTATAACAGGAGGATTTTTATTGCTTAAATGAAACTATTCAATTGAGTTTGTGAAGACTTACTGTTTCCGGGCAAAAAGAAAGCTATGTATATAATTACCTTTTGAGATTATGAAGTGCAGTTTCTTGAAATTATTCTGCACGATCGATATTATATGTTTTCTATACCGATACTAGCTTTCTCAATGTCACGGTTTTAGACGGTTGAAATGCCATTTCTTTATGTTATACCTATTGCTGTACAAGTCACATTTCTATAATGATTTAGTGTATTACCGTATTTCTTTTGTTTTCCAGACCAATATTTGTGAGGTATAATTTCATTCATGTACTCTTATCTTATTCCCTTTTGATGTAAAACATTGTTTCAGGTAATATATTTTTAGTTTTTCTGTTGATTCAAATTTCCTTAAGCCTGACACGACCAGTAAGTTTGGCAAATTGGACTCTAGAATGTTTTTGGTGGAACTTGCGATCGAAACGATACGGTATGGAATCGAAACGATACGGTATTGAAAAGGCATCTTTTGATATCTTTAGGAGCAGACACAGCACAAAATAGTAGTAACAACAGCGTGGGAAACTGCTAGCTTTTCTATTCGAGGATTAGCAAGCTGTTTGCTGGGGATAGAAGTATTTTGTTTTGATACTATTGTTTTGTAAATGCAGCATATACTGTTTCATGTATCACTTTAGATTTATATAGGAAGCATCGTAGAATCCTAATTAGAGAAAAGAAATACTTATTCCTGTAATTCTTAAAGAAGTTGAATTGATTTCGGCCAATGATGACAATCATACCATCGTTAAAAATGCAGCCTATTTATAAAAAGTTAAACCTGACTGAAGCGATATGATTTTTATTAACTTTACTGTATCAAATCTCCAGCAGTCAAAGAGTACTGTATGATGCTTTTAGGAAGAGTGGAATTTTCAAATAGCTCATGAAACCAGAAGTGAGTTTTTGTATTAGAAATGTCTTATTTCTTCTTAAAGCTTCCCATATATTTTATTTTTTGGTAGAGCTTCCATTTAAAAGTTTGATTTTCTTGAAATGCTTCGAGGTTAGTTATTAATATTTACCAATTTCTCATTTAATAATATACTGTACACTCTAGGAAGAAAGCCATTTATTGTACTGTATAATAATACCAATAGAAACAAGTTAGGTTATGTATTGTCTGAAAGCGAACGAGAGTAAAATAATCGGGTACTGATTTATCTCTTGCAAAGCTATTTACTGTACTGTATGATAGCACTAATAGAAACAAGTTAGGTTATGTATTGTCTGAAAATGAGAGAGTAAAATAATCGGATACTGATTTATCTCTTGCAGTTTCGTCAATGAAAAATTTGATATTGCAATTATTAAAAAAAAAAAATCTAGTCTGATCATTCCCACAAATGAAAATGTCACTGATCTCTTCAACTTCTTTATGATCACAGAAAATACGGCAAAATCGAGCCTAGTCTAATAAGAGGTGAATTTCCGAGCATCATAGCCACACACATCATGATTGTGTACATGTTGTGATCGTTAATTATGGAAGAATTTTTATGATTATTTTTCATATTGTTTGTAGTGTGTAATGCTAGTCCTTGGAAGGACCTATGATCAGGGTCATGTTGGGACATTGTTTTTAACTGTGATGTTGGATTTACAATATTAAAGTTTAGTAGATTCCAATCGGTTCTCGTCTTACGTGTTGAAATATCCGAAAAGTAGAAGTTACTGTATAGTATTATTTTATTATGCCACGACCACCCAAAACAATATACCCAGCTACTGGCATTCTGTCGTTTCCTCCACCCTTCTTCTGATAGGAGGCTGATGGCTAACGACAGAACCCAATACTCGGACACGAGTGGGCGCCGACGACGACGATGCTATGAAATTTAAAATCCAATTGTCTGTAAGCAAGTAGAAACATACCTTGTAATTTAGTTGCAATTGCTTTAAACATAATCCATATTTCAGAAAGCTTCTTGAATAAGATTTAGATTATTTTAATCAAAATTAAATTCTTTGGGTCTGTACATGTTTCGTTCACCTTACATTGGAAATGCAACATCACAGTTGGGTGCAGTGTGTTAACTCTGGCTTTTCAGTTCTGCAGTGAATCTCACACATCATTTTATTGTAATGAGATTTTGTAATATTCGTCATTCAGTACAACACTTGTCATTACCATTCATACCCATTTCAATAAAAAAAAAGGAGATATCTTTTTAGTCTTTTACGTGGAATAAATCATTACTTTGATTTGTATTTTCTTGCTTTTTTTTATCCTTTTCATGCATAGTCCATCCATCCATATACCAAGGCACTTCCCCCAATTTTGGGGGGTAGCCGACACCAACAATGAAACAAACAAAAAGGGGACCTCTACTCTCTATGTTCCTTCAGCCTAATCAGGGACTCAACCGAGTTCAGCTGGTACTGCTAGGGTGCCACAGCCCAACCTCCCACATTTCCACCACAGATGAAGCTTCATAATGCTGACTCCCCTACTGCTGCTACCTCATAGTAAAGATTACAAAGGTGGTAAGAGTCATGAGATGGTGTGGGTACGTGTTGTGGATGTGGGGAGTGGGTAGGGTTTGGGAGGAACCTGTGACGGGGAAGATCAAGACAGAGGCAGAAATTAGATGGTGAGATCAGGTGAAGATGATACGGAGAGGAGAGGTTTGCTGGAAGAGGATGCCTTTGATAGAAGCCATTGGAGAGGACGCATTAAGCAAACGACCTCTTAACGTAGGGATTACAGTGGGAAAGAATTGTGAATCTTCATTAATAAGAAGTAACTAACCTAGCTGGTTTTTGTTTATTGTAAGATTTATAATGGTGATGTATCTTTTACTTAAGTTCATATTTTCTCTGTCAGTATTATGTCATATTTGAAATAATAATCTAGGTTTACAGTTGCACGATGAAAATACTGCATTTAGAATTGCCGCTCCTTTAGGTAGCAACTGTCGACCTGCAATAAGTAATGCTTCCTGTGTTTTTGCGTAATGATGTTGAAGTCTATTCACTATTTTAATGTATTCACAAACATGTTGGTCACATACTTCAATATGTGGCAAATGCCGACTGTCGTTACCATCAATCGGACTTGACAACTTTACCATCTGGAAAATTTAATTCATTTTCCAGGTGACTTTGGCTTATTCATTGTACAGGGCATGGCTGGACAGGCAATTTGTTTATCCATTAAGTTTTAGATTATTTTCTTTTAAAAGAACATTAGCTTACATCAGATGTTAGGTAATTCACCCACTTATAGAAAGTTTTTTGAGAAATATTTAAATTTTGTGCGGCATGAGCCTTCGATGCATGCCATGAAAAACACTTTGATTATACATGAAAATTGGGCAAAATATATGTACGGGTGTAACTGTATTGCCTAACATCCATGATGATGTTTTCGTGTACCTATAACTCTCCCCTCTCGCATATATAATGCTCTTGTATTGATTGATTTTCTATAAGACTCGGAATAATGCGGTTTCAATGGAGGGGAATTTACTGAACACTGCCTTTTCTGGTCCAAGTAAGGGCCCACAGAGAATGGGATTAGTCATCACCATGGAGGCCAACCTCATAATCGCTTGTCCCAGCAGTGAGATGTTGAGATTTAGCTCTGAACATGCGGTCCAACACTTTGGTAGAGGACTGGTATGCTGGTCTTACCTGCTCGTCACAGGTAAACTAAGGCAGTCACGGTCCTCGTTCTTAGTTTAACATTCTTGAGAAAGTATGACCTTATAAAATATGAGCCTAAGAAATTTGGCGTTTTCTTAAGTTGCAAGAGGTCCCATGAAACTCCGCAATCAATGTTGTGGAAAGGGGTTCTTATCAAGATGAGATGTTTGACGGACTTTACGGCAGACTTAACATAACTGTTTATTTATAGGCAATGTGAAGTCGACTTGTAGTTCCACAGTGCTCCATGAATTCTCTAAACTCATTCTTGTGGTAGTCTATCGGAAAATTCCCTGGCTGATGATATACCAGATGGATGTGAGACCTGCTCAATCTCAATAGTCTCTAGTAGTGTGTGTAACTTCACCATCCTTGTGAGCTAAAGCTTGGAGGTTTTAGGGGAACCTATAGGTCTACTTGCTGAGTCATCAGCAGCTATTGTCTGGCATTCCATGGTCCTAGCTATAGTGGACATGGTGCTTGGATGCTCACCATATATGTCTCTTGGGCATTGTTGCTGTCTCTTGTCCCTGCCATTCATGAGAAACCATTGAAACTTGGTCCACCATCAATTCTAAGGTAGAGAGGTACACCAACTTATTGGAAGTATTGAAAGAAGATTCTGATTGTAATGAAAGTGGTACAGGTAGTACTGTTGTCCCTTTCCAGGGAATGATGACCAATGAATGGAAATACAAAGACCACAGGCAAAGTTTGCTTCACGTCTTATGTATTTGATGTAGACCCGAGTGCTCCACCAATCTGCCAATTTGTTTCTTTTCCTTTAACGCTTATAGAGTCTGTGTACAACTTTGGATTTAATTTTTTTAAACGTTAAAGAATTGGCTTAGAAAATATTATTAAACACACATGTTTACTCACTTCATGTGTAGATGTTTAGATTAAAAATATTTTTCTGGGAAGATCAAAACCTGGTTTTAGTTGAGATCTTGATGATAATTATATTATAAATTAATTTATGTACAGATCTAGAGTCAAAATCAAATGGTTCAGTTGAGTTAAAAAAAAGAAGTAAAATTGTCTGTCATTGCTCAAATCGAATTGATAGATTTTTCCTTTGATTTGAGTCTATTATGAAATGTGAAAGATGGTCGTAAGAATAGCAGGTGACATTTCCCGTAAATCATAGAATTGAATATTGTTTTTAGGAGAATTAGCATCATTGCAGTTTTAGAGACTAAATCCATCTATCTGGAATTTTTCTTCAAAATGTTTCTTCTATACTGGTTGTATTTAATCTCAAAATTATTCCTTCAATCTGTATAAAATCTTATAATGAAAAAGTCTGAAAATATCTATACGCTGAAGCAAGAGACTCGAGAATGTAGACATGAAAGTTATATTATACAATATTCCATCTAAATAGCTAAGCTTAATAGATATGAATTATTATTTTCCCCCAATGTAACACTAGAATTTATTTTGGGGAAATATTTTTAATTTCTTATTTCCTAAAGAAATTACCTTTTACTGGTCCTTCAATGATTTACTTCTGAATGGGGATTGCTATAAGAGCCAGGTAATTAAAAAAAACTATAAAATATTACCTAGATATTTATAAACTATTATGAAGTATATTTTTGTCTGAGTAAACTGGCTCAACTCTCATGAAAAACATGAGTAAAAATAATTAATATATATATATATATATATATATATATATATATATATATATATATATATATATATATATATATATATATATATATATATATATATATATATATATATATAGTCAAAATGATTTACTTATATATGATTGCATATTTATTTAGTTCATGGGACAATTGTGGAATGTAAACAACCCGTTATTATTATTATTATTATTATTATTATTATTATTATTATTATTATTACAAGCTAAGCTACAACCCTAGTTGGAAAACCAGGATGCTATAAGCCTAAGAGCTCCAACAGGGAAAAGTAGCCCAGTGAGGAAAGGAAATAAATAAACAATATAAGAAGTAATGAACAATTAAAATCAAACATTTTAAATTTACATTGAATTGAATGTTTTATCTTATTAAAACGAGTGTCGGGATAATTCACTTTCATAATCGGTTGATTTATTTCATTTTGCAGTCTAACCTTTTCTAACTTTAACCTCATAGTCCAACAGCATTGTTTTCCTCCATTTGTATATACTGAATTGCCTTGCAGGCCCCAGCTCTTGTTTATATAGCCCAAAATCATAAATCCAATTGCCTACAGATAATTCACAAATGTTAAACGTAATATAAAAGACAATACACAGATTTTATAAGGTATACAATGTTAATATTCATCAAGAAATAAGTCCTTTAACTCCTAGTAATAACAGAAGTCATGGAATAAAAAAGACCTAAGTTCAATTTTTGATGATGCTGATGTAATTTCTCTCTCTCTCTCTCTCTCTCTCTCTCTCTCTCTCTCTCTCTCTCTCTCTCTCTCTCTCTCTCTCTCTCTCTCTCTCCATTTATATAGAAATTAATTTATAAAATAAGGAAAAAATATATCAGGACTTTCAAAATTTCTCAGTGGAAGAGATAGAAGAAGGTCCGTGATATAATTTTTCTCTCTCTCTCTCTCTCTCTCTCTCTCTCTCTCTCTCTCTCTCTCTCTCTCTCTCTCTCTCTCTCTCTCTCTCTCTCTCTCTCTCTCTCTCTCCATTTATATAGAAATTAATTTATAAAATAAGGAAAAAATATATCAGGACTTTCAAAATTTCTCAGTGGAAGAGATAGAAGAAGGTCCGTGATATAATTTTTTTCTCTCTCTCTCTCTCTCTCTCTCTCTCTCTCTCTCTCTCTCTCTCTCTCTCTCTCTCTCTCTCTCTCTCTCTCTCTCTCGAAAAGTGTTTTAATTATTGGACTAAATCAACGTTGTGACATAATAGTTCAGGTCCTGCTGTTCATTCAGTTGCAATTTTAAATATTTCAGGCTCTAAACATCATCTCTCTCTCTCTCTCTCTCTCTCATCTCTCTCTCTCTCTCTCTCTCTCTCTCTCTCTCTCTCTCTCTCTCTCTTTCCATTTATATAGAAGTTAATTTCTAAAATAAGGAAAAAATATATCAGGACTTTCAAAATTTCTTAGTGGAAGAGATAGAAGAAGAAGGTCCGTGATGTGTCACGTGACAATAACAAACCTGTCACGTGACCTTTTTGTTTACAAACTAAAAGTGAACAACCACGAAGTTTCATGGATTATAATACCCAATTTATAAAGGTAAAGTACATTTTATTCTTTGATAATAAAAGGGAAAATAGTCTAAACAAACATAGGTAAGAATGGAGAACCTATAAATTGAAATTATTGCCATTTTTTTGAGGTTTCAGTAAGTGATTAACATCCAACCATATTGTGTCGGGAATACAATGCCTTATTGTATATGGATATTATAAGGAAATTCTAGGCGAAATATAAAGATATTTAGTTTTTAATAATACTTTTGTAGACTTACAAGTGTTTTTGATGTGTTGGAATCAATTTCAGTTGAGTTAAAAGTAATATCCTGAACAAAAATTATAACATCGAGAAAATTTAAATTCTCGTTAAGAAAATTAAGACATTGAGAATAACTTCACTAATGAATCTATTTAATGTAGTTTTTAACGACCCCAGAACAAAGAATAATGTTTAAATGAGGAATTTATAATTATGGAATTGATTGAAGTTTTAGGCCTAACTATAAATATTTGGAGTTAAAGAATTTTACTTAAGGAAATATTATTTTGGAAATGGTAGTACATATTGAGGAGCATTTGTATATCAGCAGCCAGTCCTCCCTCGTGCATAGTTAATGGACACCAACTAACCTAAACTTTTCCCCCTTAACCTAACCTAAAAGCCGTGTCCTTACCGACTTAACTAACCCGGAGGCTGACACCCCCTTGCGACCCCCCCTTACACTGCCGAATTCATAGTCGGCCGTCATCATACATACACCCCCATATTGAGATTATGGAGACACATTTATTAGTTAACGTTAATTGTGCATTATTGTTTGGTCGTATAATTGATCTGGCTTTAGTTAAGTTGTTGATTGTTGATATGCAGTTATATAACTAAGAGGGTGTGGAGTCCTTTTGAAAATGCCTCCCTGCCGGTGTGACGGTCTTAACGATCCCCCGGTCTCAGAATTCTCCTTGATGATCTGCGCATGCGCAAACATTACCGTTTGCCAGTGCATACGAGGTTGATGTTTTATTTTCCTGTAGTGTTGGCGTGCGCAGCTCAACATTACTGCTTGCCAGTACATACGAGCTTGATGTTTTATTTTCATGCGAGCGAAGCGAGCTAGTGGCGGAAAAGAACCATTATACAATGTCAAGGAGAATTCTGAGACCTGGGGATCGTTCAGACCGTCAAAACACAGTCAGGATATTAAAGTATGTAAGTATACATTTAAAATTGCCACCAACGCACTAGGGTAAGGGTGTGGGACCTCTTTACTAACTCAGGTCCCCAAATTTCTAGCTACACCCCTATTTATATGAAATCAATGTAAGAGAGAAGTGTCCCTTCTATCCAGTGCATAAATTTATGGCTGGAAAATAGTGTTAAGAAATAGATTGGAGTTTGTGTGTGTGTGTGTGTGTGTGTGTTTCAATTAGCAGAAGGAATATATCCTATTTCCTGTCTGTGTTTCAATTAGTACAGAAGCCCAACTTACAATTCCTGAATTTTGTGTATGGGTTTTAATTTGATGAATAAGAGTGAATAACAATAGATAGTGGATTTATACTTAGCTTTATTCATTTGTATATATATATTTTGTACCTTACCATTGCTATTGTTATTCATATTCATACCTTACACATGCTTCGTTAATCTGTTCATACCAGTGTACGCAACGCATCAAAAATGACGGTAAAATAATTTCTTTTATTATGTCGGCTATTATTACCGAGCGATTCATAGCCATGGGTTTAAATTAATGTACTTATGATTTATTTAAATATGCTAATTAAAAGTGTCTCGGGAATATTGTGTTAATGTAGAATAAAATCAAAGAAAGATACATACTTATACAGTATTTATATATATTATTATTATTATTTTTTAAATATTTAACTTAGCCGGTGAATATATATAGCTGCAACTCTGTTGCTCGACAGACAAAAAAACAGTAAAACTCGCCAGCGATCGCTATACAGGTTGCGGGTGTGCCCACCAGCGCCAACTGTCGGCCAGATACCATACTCGATGTAAACAAAGACTCAATTTCTTCTCTGTCGACGTGTCGACAAGACGTACTTTACTCGCTGTTGAAACCTGGAGTTTTTCCCATCATATTTGGTGAAGTACTTTATTTTGGTTATGAGCTTTCGCAGTACAGTGAACCCTCGCTACTTCGCGGTTCGACCATCGCGGATTCACCACTTCGCGGATTTTTTCCATAACCCATATATATACAGTAATATATATATATATATGTATGCATGTATTTATGTATATATGTAGGTATGTATATGTGTATACATATAATATATATATATATATATATATATATATATATATATATATATATATATATATATATATATATATATATATATATATATATATATATATATATATATATATATATATATATATATACACACACACATACATATATATATATATATATATATATATATATATATATATATATATATATATATATCTATATATCTAAAGTAGGAAGATGTGATATAGTTCTAAGGGAAAAGTATGGGAAATATGTCTGGGTAATAAGCAAAGCTCTACCTCCAGTTTGTTTCTACATTATGATCAGAGATAAATGTAAACAAAACATTGGTTGCCATTTTTTATCGTGCTTTTTAGCATGTTTAGGAAATGCATGATATAAAATCACCTTTAATATTTGTGCCTGTTTTAGTTTAGGGTACTGTAGTACATGCATTAAGTGTTCTGTACATTAAAGGGTAGTTTGTTAACAGTACTACGTACAAGGGAAGGTTTTAAAAGTCTGAATATACATGTTGAATAAATAGGTAAATATGGTGTCACTACTTCGCGGATTTTCACCTATCGCGGCCGCGACTGGAACCTATCTACCGCGATAAACGAGGGTTCACTGTACAGGGTTTTTCTTCAAATAAATCCTTGAACTCTTTTTTGTATCGGATTCATTGTTGATGACTTAGATCGTTTTTTGGAATTTTCCCTTGACCAATTCAAAATGGCTGACCTTTCACAAGTTCCCAAGTTTAGAAAATGCAATGCTAGGGACTGTCATAGGCGTCTTCCAAAGGCTTCTCTCGACCCTCACACTGTTTGTTCCAATTGTCGGGGTAAAACCTGTCAATTGGAAGATCGGTGTGAGGAATGCGTGGGCCTTTCGGAATTCGATTTTATCGAATTTGAGAAGTATACACGCAGACTAGAGAGAGATAGGGTAAGGAGAAGTTCTTCTAGGTCGGTAGATTTTTCCTCTCCTCATGCCCCTCAACCTAATCCTTCCCCTGTAGTGGTTGTTCCTAACCCCCCTCCTAGCACTCAGGAACCATCGATGGCTGACATGATGCGTGCTATCCATGCCTTGGGGGAGAGAGTTGAGTCCCTCGCAAGTGACCGCAATCAACTCATGACGGATGTTAAGGAACTAAAGTGCCAAAGTACCGCGGGAAGTGATAAAGTGCCTAGTGTTTCTCAAAGTGTTGTGAACAGTGTTGCGCTTGAGGGTTCGTCTGTTCGTGCCTGTCGTCCTCCTAGTCCGGGACCTCTTGCAAGCTCCCAAGCCCAGGGGAGAAGCAATGTCGTACGACGCATGGGTTCGAGAGGCCTTGATCAGCGAACAGACGTTCCCTCTATGGTATCAGGCGTATCTCCCCAAGATCGCCCCTACCAACGTAAGACGAGAGAGCCCGTTTTTACCTCGTCGTCCGAAGGTGTTTCTCGTAAGAAACTTTGGACCAAGGTCTCACGACCTTTGAAGCGTAAGTCGGTCCCTTCAGGACAAGTCCAACGTCCCGGCTGTAGCCACTGGGTCAGTTCGGACTCGTTGCCGTCATCTGATGACTGCTCGCCGCCTAAGAGAGGCAAAGCGGTACCGCCTCAGTCGCTCACCCCGTCTGTTGCCGCACCTGCTGCCGTAGACCCTAAATGGGTATTGCTACAGGACATGCAGTCCAAGCTTGCGTCCTTGATGGAGGACTTCAATGCGGAGAAGGTTGCTGCTGAACCTTCTGGCCAACAACCATCCAAGCGGTCTGTTGTGCGTCCTGTTGACGCTGAGGTAACTTTCTCGCGTCTACCAGTTGAGGTTGTACCCCCACCGATGCGACCCAGTGTGGTTTGCCAGCCGCACGTTGACGTTAGGCGACGCACGGAGGTGGTTGTTGACGTTCAGGACGTTCAACAACCATCAGAGGTGACTTGTTTTGACGCGGTGCGTCAACCTCCGCAACCCGGTATGGTGTTGACTGCACAACCCAGACGGTCTAAACTGTCTCGGGTGGACGCTGTGCGTCCTCGCGCACCCATGGTTGTTGACAGTTCACAGACTGTGCAGCAGTTCCATGACGTTGCGTCCGGATCCGTCACGCATGCACCAGTGCGACCGGACTCAGCGAGCCAAACGTTGCCCACTCCGTTGCCGTTTCCTCATCAGTTTTCGGATGAGGAACTATCTGATGAGGACGTTGCTGAACCGCAAGAGAATCAACCTTCAGAACTTGACGAACCTAAGGCAACTCAACCATCATTGGACTTTAGAAAAGTCATGGCTGTATTTAAGGAGTTGTTCCCTGACCACTTTGTTTCTGTGGCTCCTCGTTCGCCGCCGTCAGAGTTTGTGTTAGGCGTGCCTGCTACCACACCTGCCTTTACTAGACTCGTTCTCTCTCGTTCATCCAAGAGAGCTTTGCGGCTGTTGGGAGATTGGCTAGAGACTAAGAAGAGTTTAGGAAAGACAGCATTTGCCTTTCCCCCATCTAAACTCTCGTCTAGATCGAGCGTCTGGTATGCCACGGGAGAAGTTCTCGGCTTGGGAGTTCCTGCCTCTACCCAGGGCGACTTCTCAAGTCTTGTAGACTCTCCCCGCCGCCTTGCCATGAGACGCTCGAAGATTTGTTGGTCACCATCGGACCTGGACCACCTTCTTAAAGGGATTTTGACGAAGGAAAAATCTATTTCTGGGGAGAGACCTGTGGCGCCGGGCGAAAAGTCCTTCTTGTATACCTTTTCTGATAAAAACCTTCCAATTATACCAGAGAAAGATAAAAGCATGGAATGCTGAGGTTACAACCCTCGCGCGAGCACCTTTTGGGTGTCGTGTATAAAGCAAAGGCGCGTGAAATCCACTATTCACAGGTTGTCTTCCATTTAGTTAATTCCTTCGCCAAAGGGATGGGCCGATACAGAGGCCCTAGACACATCCCCAACGCCGCACCACCCACGCCACGACGCGAGCGCCATCTGAACAACATCCTTCTTTTTGGAATTCAAAAGTGTTGAATGTTTTCGTTGTGCTCTCGGTCTTTTTTATCTATCGTGGATTTATTTTGTCATGTCCGAAGCTCCATCTTCACACATTCCAATGTTAAGTACCATAGTTTGTTTTGACAGTATTTTATTGTACCGGGCTTGTGTTTTATATCCAGTATAGTCTGTTTTATTATTCCCGTCTGGCCTGTCATGGCGGCCATTGTTTGTTCACTTGTTTGGGAATTCATCTTTATCTGCCCGTTTAGTACTCTGTCACTTAGGTTCTTGGTTAAGTCCCTGGCCTTATGCCTTTAGAACCGTTATTATTTTTATTTTTATTTTTTTTTTGTGTATTTATGCTCATGGTACTTTTTGCAAGTAAGTCCAGCCTACGATCGAGATAGCGATTTAGCTTTGTTTTTGTTTAGTAACCGCCCGAGGCGTTCGTCACTCGACTCGGTTAAAGGAACAGTGCTATTTATTTTAAGTTTTAACGGATGCTATTCTTCGATCGTAGTATTATATGGATGTACATTTTTATTTTATACGTTTATAATAGTGTTTTGTGATTTTTAGTCCTGTTTTTGTGTCCAAGAGAGCGGGAGATTGGGGTCCCCGTTTTCTGTTCGCAGTCACGAGTTACCCCTTTCTCTCGTTTTCTTTCTTAGCTCCGGTGGGGGAGCGGATTTCCCGTTTTCCGTTTTGTGCGTTCAGCGGGTTCTCCCTCCCTCACCTCTCCCCCTCTGGGTGGATGATAACTTACGAGTTATTTATTTTTCGTGACTTTTCAATTGTTAGCGTTATTTTGGTCCGTGTTTCGTCCTCTCCCCGTTACGGCTCGGGAGTAGTTATGAACGTTATCCACTCCGCCTTGAGTTATACTCCGCCACGAGGGATTCTCAATAACTTTCGTTCTATTGTTATATTTATATTGTTTACTACATGGGACGGGCTTCATATTGTTTAGATAAGACCCTCCGGTGGCCCTTACTTCGGTCTCAGGCCACGGCCATATCCACAATAGCCTTTGTTATTACAACTGTGTTGTTATTCACAATAATTATTCAGGACCTTTCTTCTCCCTCCGGCCTCACCGGAGATCGTAAATACGCTTTACTATAATCTAAGCTTTAGTCTTTAGCTACGACTTAGCTTTTTATCTTTCACAATTGAATTATTAGCCACAATTGAATTATTAGCCACAATTGAATTATTCAGGGCATCTCATTATCCTCCGGCGTCACCGGAGGTCGCCCAAACACTTAACACTTAAAGTTGCCTTAGCTAATTAGCTAAGGCTCCTTTATTCAGGACATTTCATTACGATCCGGCCTCACCGGAGCTCCGGCTTCACCGGAGGTCGCCCATACACTTCACACTTATATTTGCCTTGCCTTTAGCTAAGGCTGGTGTTTGTATTTATTTTAAGGGCATGTCACTGCTTCCCCGACCCTTGGAGGTCGGCGGATTACTTTAAGCTTATTATCCTTATGTCATTAACAGACATTGGGTGCATTACAAATATACAGACAATTGAATTTTAAAGTGCCAACAATGGTATGGGGAGTATCAACTTAAAGTTAATAGTTAGTTGTTTGGTCAATGCAATATGGGTACTTAGGTAATTCAGTGAGTGCCAGAACTCTAAAATAATAGGTTTTTATCCCTTATCAGAGTTTCAAGCATCACCAGACTCATGTCTCCTTTCTTTTACAGAAGGCCCGTTGTACTGCTGAAGGATGCTCTGCCTCGTTCAGCGACCCCGTTGGGCATGACCTCTGCCGGTCTCATGCTCACTGCTCCATTCCCTTTATCCAGGAACCGGGACAGGCCCAATACCCAGTGTGGTTCCCGGATTTGTGCTCGTTCTGTTTTTAGGGCTTTCGAAGTCTTTAACTTCCTAGACTGGTGCCTAGGAGCCCTGAGCAGGAAGATCTCTTCTGCAGATAAGGACGTTTCTTTGCTCATTATGTCCTGCATGGACAAGGCCGTCCGTGATGGGTCCAACGAGCTAGCCGCCTCATTCACGTCCGGAGTCCTGAAGAAGCGAGAGTCTCTATGTTCTTTCCTGTCTGCTGGAGTGACGCCATGCCAAAGATCCGAGCTTCTCTTTGCTCCCCTTTCCAAGTGCCTGTTTCCTGAAGTCTTGGTAAAGGAAATTGCCTTATCTTTAGTTCAGAAGGACACCCACGATCTAGTTGCGTCCTCGGCTCGCAAAGCTCCCCCTTTGCCTACATTGTCTGCTAGACCGAGGTTAGACACTCCAGCGTCTCGCTTTATTCCGCCCTTTCGTGGCAGAGCCTCCAGCAGAGGAGGTGCTCGTGCCGAAGGGAAGCGAGGGAAGAGGAAAGGATCCAAGTCCTCTAAGGGCAGAGTCTGACTGCCCGCAACTTCAGACAGCAGTAGGAGCCAGACTCAAGAACTTCTGGCAAGCCTGGGAGAAGAGAGGCGCAGATCAACAATCTGTGAAGTTGCTCAGAGAGGGGTACAAGATCCCTTTTGTACGCAAACCCCCTCTAGCGACGTCCCCCATCGATCTCTCTCCCAGGTACAGAGAGGAAGAAAAGAGACAAGCCCTGAAACTGGAAGTGTCTCTTTTGCTAGAGAAGGGAGCGGTGGTCAAAGTCTCGGACCTTCAATCACCAGGGTTTTACAACCGTCTCTTCCTAGTATCAAAGAAGACAGGAGGGTGGAGACCGGTGCTAGACGTCAGTGCTCTGAATGTCTTTGTCACAAAGACGAAGTTTTCCATGGAGACCACAAAGTCAGTCTTAGCAGCGGTCAGAAAGGAAGACTGGATGGTCTCGCTAGACCTAAGGGACGCCTACTTCCACATCCCCATTCACTCAGACTCCCAACCTTTTCTGAGATTCGTCTTCGAAGATGTGGTTTACCAGTTTCGGGCCCTGTGCTTTGGCCTAAGCACAGCTCCTCTCGTATTTACGAGGCTGATGAGGAATGTGGCCAAATTCCTCCACTTATCGGACATCTGAGCCTCCCTTTATTTGGACGACTGGCTTCTCAGAGCCTCTTCCAGTCGTCGCTGTCTGAAGGATCTCAAGTGGACTCTAGATCTGACCAAGGAATTGGGACTCCTAGTCAATTTGGAAAAGTCGCAGCTGGTCCCATCCCAAACTATTCTGTATTTAGGGATGGAGATTCACAGTCAAGCTTTTCGGGCTTTTCCGTCGGCCCCCAGAATAGATCAAGCCCTGTTTTCCATCCAGAAGATACTGAAGAAAGAACGCTGCTCAGTCAGGCTGTGGATGAGTCTGGTAGGGACGCTGTCATCCCTGGAGCAATTTGTATCACTAGGAAGACTACACCTCCGTCCTCTGCAATTCCATCTGGCTTTCCACTGGAAAAAGGACAAGACGTTAGAGGCGGTCTCGATCCCGATTTCCGGAAAGATGAAGTCTTGTCTGACTTGGTGGAAGGACAATATCAACCTAAGAGAGGGTCTTCCCCTGGCTATTCAGTTACCCAACCACGTTCTCTTCTCGGACGCATCGGACTTGGGCTGGGGCGCGACGCTGGACGGTCGGGAATGCTCAGGTCTGTGGAACTCGAGTCAGAGGAGCATGCATATCAACTGCAAGGAGCTGTTGGCAGTTCATCTGGCCTTGAAAAGCTTCGAGTATCTCCTTCGAGGCAAAGTGGTGGAAGTAAACTCAGACAACACCACGGCCTTGGCGTACATCTCCAAACAAGGAGGTACCCACTCACTGACGTTGTACGAGATCGCAAGGGACCTGCTCATCTGGTCAAAAGATCGAGACATCTCCCTAGTAACGCAGGTTCATCCAGGGCGACTTGAACGTCATAGCAGATTGTCTCAGTCGGAAAGGGCAAGTAATTCCAACCGAATGGACCCTCCACAAGGATGTGTGCAACCACTTGGGGTCAACCAACCATAGATCTCTTTGCAACCTCGCTGACCAAGAGGCTTCCAATCTATTGCTCTCCAGTCCCGGACCCAGCAGCAATACATATAGATGCCTTCCTCCTAGATTGGTCACATCTGGATCTCTACGCATTCCCCACCGTTCAAGATTGTCAACAAGGTACTGCAGAAGTTCGCCTCTCACGAAGGGACAAGGTTGACGTTAGTTGCTCCCCTCTGGCCCGCGAGAGAATGGTTCACCGAGGTATTTCGATGGTTAGTAGACGTTCCCAGAAGTCTGCCTCAGAAGTCTGCCTCTAAGAGTAGACCTTCTACGTCAGCCGCACGTAAAGAAGGTACACCAAAGCCTCCACGCTCTTCGTCTGACTGCCTTCAGACTATCGAAAGACTCTCGAGAGCTAGAGGCTTTTCGAAGGAGGCAGCCAGTGCGATTGCTAGAGCAAGGAGAGCGTCTACCATTAGAGTCTACCATCGAAGTGGGAAGTCTTCCGAGACTGGTGCAAGTCAGTTTCTGTATCCTCGAACCAGTACCTCTGTAGCCCAAATAGCTGATTTTCTCTTATACCTGAGAAAAGGACGATCCCCTTTCAGCTCCCACTATCAAGGGCTACAGAAGCATGTTGGCATCGGTCTTCCGGCATAGAGGCTTAGATCTTTCCAACAATAAAGATCTGCAAGACCTCCTTAAGTCTTTTGAGACCACTAAGGAGCGTCGTTTGGCTACTCCTGGGTGGAATTTAGACGTGGTACTAAGATTCCTCATGTCAGACAGGTTTGAGCCTTTACAGTCAGCCTCCCTGAAAGATCTCACTCTTAAGACTCTTTTCCTGGTATGCTTAGCCTCGGCTAAAAGAGTCAGTGAGATTCATGCCTTCAGCAAGAACATCGGATTTTCGTCGGAAAAAGCTACTTGTTCGCTGCAAACTTGGTTTTCTAGCCAAAAATGAGCTGCCTTCTCGGTCTTGGCCTAAATCTTTCGATATTCCCAGCTTATCAGATCGTAGGCAATGAACTAGAAAGAGTCTTATGCCCTGTTAGAGCTCTTAAGTTCTATTTAAAGCGTACTAAACCTTTATGAGGCCAATCTGAAGCTTTATGGTGTTCAGTTAAGAAACCATCCTTGCCTATGTCAAAGAATGCTTTGTCATACTTTATCAGATTGTTAATACGAGAAGCTCATTCACATCTGAGTGAGGAAGACCGAGCTTTGCTTGAGGTTAAGACGCACGAAGTTAGAGCTGAAGCAACTTCCGTGGCCTTTAAGCAAAATAGATCTCTGCAAAGTATAATGGACGCAACCTATTGGAGAAGCAAGTCAGTGTTCGCGTCATTTTACTTGAAAGATGTCCAGTCTCTTTACGAGAACTGCTACACACTGGGACCATTCGTAGCAGCGAGTGCAGTAGTGGGTGAGGGCTCAACCACTACAATTCCCTAATTCCATATCCTTTTAATCTGTCTCTTGAAATGTTTTTAATGTTGTTTTTTATGGGTTGTCCGGAAGGCTAAGAAGCCTTTCGCATCCTGGTTGATTTGGCGGGTGGTCAAAGTCATTTCTTGAGAGCGCCCAGATTAGGGGTTTGATGAGGTCCTGTTGTATGGGTTGCAGCCCTTGAATACTTCAGCTCCTAGGGGTCTGTCAGCATCCTAAGAGGATCGCGAGGCTCCGTAAGGAAGACGTACTTACAAGGCAGAGTAATCGTCTAAGTCGACTTCCTTACCAGGTACCTATTTATTTTGTTTTTGTTATATTGATAACTTCCAAAATGAAATAAAAACTCTTAGCTTATACGATGTAAACATATTTAACTGGTCTCTACCCACCACCCTGGGTGTGAATCAGCTATATATATTCACCGGCTAAGTTAAATATTTAAAAATGATATTTTAATTATAAAATAAATTTTTGAATATACTTACCCGGTGAATATATAAATTAAATGACCCTCCCTTCCTCCCCAATAGAGACGCAGTGGGATGAGAAGAAATTGAGTCTTTGTTTACATCGAGTATGGTATCTGGCCGACAGTTGGCGCTGGTGGGCACACCCGCAACCTGTATAGCGATCGCTGGCGAGTTTTACTGTTTTTTTGTCTGTCGAGCAACAGAGTTGCAGCTATATATATTCACCGGGTAAGTATATTCAAAAATTTATTTTATAATTAAAATATCATATTACTAACCAATCTACAACCCTAGTTGGAAAAGCAAGATGCTGTAAGCCCAAGGGCTCTAACAGGGAAAAATAGCCCAGTGAGGAAAGGAAACAAAGAAATAGATAAATGATATAAGAAGTAATGAAAAATTAAAATAAAATTATTTAAAAAATATTAATAACATTAAAACACATAATTCATATACGGTATAGCTTATAAAAAGACTTATGTCAGCCTGTTCAACATGAAAACATTTTCTGCAAGTTTGAACTTTTGAAGTTCTACTGATTCAACTACCCAATTAAGAAGATCATTCCACAACTTGGTCACAGTTGGAATAAAACTTCTAGAATACCGTGTAGTATTGAGCCTCATGATGAAGAAGGCCTGACTATTAGAATCAACTGCATGCCTAGTATTACGAACAGGATAGAATTGTCCAGGGATATCTGAATGTAAAGGATGGTCAGAGTTATGAAAAATCTTATGCAACATGCATAATGAACTAATTGAATGACGGTGCCAAAGATTAATATCTAGATCAGGAATAAAAAAATTAATAGACCGTAAGTTCCTGTCCAACAAATTAAGATGAGAATCAGCAGCTGCAAACCAGACATGAGAACAATACCCGAAACAAGGTAGAATGAAAGAATTAAAACACTTTCAGAATAGATAGATCACCAAAAATCATGAATGACTCTCAATTAGCCAATTTTTTGTGCAATTGAAGAAGACCCAGACCTAATGTGTTTCTCAAAAGTAAATTTGCTGTCGAGAATCATACCTAAAATTTTGAAGGTCATATAAAGTTAAAGAAACATTATCAATGCTGAGATCTGGTTGTTGAGGAGCCACTGTCCTTGACCTACTTACGATCATTCTTTGAGTTTTGTTAGCCAGACTCTTGCTCTTTATAACAACAATGCAATTGAACTTTTTGCTTTGAGTCCATGTAGGCTTCTTTTTTTTTACTTCATGAAACTTGTATTGCCTATTGTCCATTTCTACCAGCTCACATATACATTGTAGGTATGGAGGTAGGAGAATAGTATACTAGGTCTCAGGCTCTAAAAGCTGCACATTTAGACTACACACAAGGACAAAGGCTGACACAGTTTGAGGGAGCACACTACCCTCCCTCATGGTTTGCAACCTCATGATTCATGCCCGCACAGTTTTCAGAGACATCCTGTTCTTAGAGAGCACCTGTCCTTCTTTTAGGACACTCCTTGTCCTCTTGTTTTTTTTGTGTAAGGTGAGAGTTTCGACTTGTCCCCGTACAGAGGACACGTCAGTTTGGGAAGATGTGAAACCTTTACGTAAGTCGAAATTCAATTATCCGGAACTGGTCTCTCCTGATGAATTGACGGTAGAGGATGACCCCTTGTCTTATTCTTCATTTCCTGTTCCTGTTCCAGAGGTCCGGAGAGAGAGAGAGAAAAACTTACTGGAATGCTGTAAAAGCCGTCGTCTCTGAGTGAAGTCAGAAGACACTATGGCTCAACCCCTTAGTAAGGGCACTTTACCAGTGTCTCTGGATAACTCTTCTCCTGTTCTCATTAACCAACTGATACACCAGGAATTTATCCGTTAGAATCTTTTGTTCTAGAACTGGGTGAGGAATCGTCATTCTTAAGAGTTTGGGCCATCATTAGAAAGCTTATTAATTTGAGAGATGTACCTAGAGCTCCGTTTGGAGCTTTCTTTCTGGAACCTCATAGCTCTAGGCACCAAATGGAAATGCTGGGGTCTCGACAAGTTGTGGATATTATTCAGAGGTCAAGCAACAGGTGTCTACACCTAAGGACTCACTTGAAGCTGCGAGGTTGTCAAAATTATGACTCTCAGCCTTTTCGAAACAACATTACGGAAGGGGCTCATCCTAATCTGTCACCTATTGATCGAGACATGCTACATTGCCCCGTGGGATGTCCAGTGAGAGGTTGGCTCAGAAGCAAACTATCATTTCTGCAGCCGAAACATCGAACTTGGAATATGCTGCCATGTCGGCCTTGCAACCATATTCTTGGTTAAACCACTGGTCGACCACAGTTTCCTACTTTTCGGTTTTGGCAAATCTCTCCAATTCCAAAAAGAGGAAACAGTTTGAAGAATTCATCCGTTAGGCAGCCAAGGCCATTGAGTCTTTTTCATCAGTGTTCCTTCCTATGGGGAAATTGCATTCTCAAATGTCAAGATGCAGTTGTTAACAAGTTTGTTCATCAAATGGTTTCTTAGGATGCATTGACTTTGTGTAGCACCCCGCTGACGCAATGCCCAATCTGTTCTCTCCTGGAGAAGTTGCAACAGTAGTTTAGAAATAGGGGAAAGCGAGCCAAGCCACCTTCTTTTGACGAGCAGCTTCATCCAAACAGGCTCCTTTTTAACCCCCATATGGCCCAAGACACCCCCCCCCCTGCCTAAGCAACCTCAACAGCATAACAGGTTCCTTTAGAGGTCAACCACCTACAGTGCAGGAGAAAAGGTGACTTATCCCATTCCTTTCATTGCCATGGACATCCCAACAGGAGGGTCAAGGTCACCGAGGTTCCCATTATAGAAGGCATTCTTCTCATGCTACCTAGGGGGATACCTGTCAATTTGTTTGACAAGGGGCCAGATTCATGAACAGTAGATGTCCTTTGTTCTAGGTCTTGTTGCCTTCCTCGGAGTCCGTCAATCAGATTATTGCACTTAATAGGGTCCACCAATGACATACTCTTACAGGATGAAATTCAGACTATGCTGGTGAAGAATGCCGTAGAGGAAGTCCATGACAGATCTCCATGCTTCTACAGCAATTTGCTTCTGGTCAAAAAGTTGATGGGCGCTTGGAGACCAGTCATCGACTTCTCTCTTGAACCGTTTAGTTTTTTAGACACGTTTCAAGATAGAGACTCCCAGTACAGTTCTACAAGCAATTTGGGGATACGTCTTCCTGTTGTCCGTAGAAATCATGAACATGTACTTTCAAATCCCAGTCTGTCCTAGGTCATGAAATTATTTCTTCATTGTGGAGTCCTTCACTTCAGCCTGTCTACGGCCCCTAAGGTATTCACAAGTCTTCACTCTAGTGTCATCCTGGACTCAATGTCATGGGAATCAGACTTACGTTATCTCTATGGCTGGCTGTTATTCACACAGTCCAAAGCTCGGACTTTACACCACAGAGACACTTCTCGAGTTTTGTACAGGTTTGGGGATCAGGATAAACCTTGAGAAGTTGGTCCTAGATCCTCATTGTTGTCTTCAGTACTTGGCCATGCGTATCGATACATTAAAAGCAGTAGTGCGTCCATCTGGACACAGACTGCTACGATTCCAACAGGTCGCAGCAGCCTTCTTAAAGAAGGACTCACTCAAGCTGTGATACAGCAGCTGACTTCCGGGGCACTTCACATCCCTAGAACGGTTGGTTTCTTTCGGGAGGATGCACTTGTGTTCCATTCATTGAGCACTGCAGTCCCAATGGTGCCAAAAGACGGATGCGCCATTATTTCAAGTTGCAGGAGTCAGGACAGATCTATCTTGGTGGCTTTCAGAAAAGAACCTGTTGTATGGATGCCCATTGCAGGCTCCTCCTCCAGAGTTTCTCCTTTTCTTTGATGTTTCCCGGCAAGGGTGGGGAACACATCTCCTAACCTAGTATATTTCTGGTCTGTGGTCACAGGAGGACATGATTCACCATATCAACTATCTAGAATTGAAGGCGGTGTACCTAGCGTTACTCCATCTTTCGGACTCTCTTCAGGGTCGTTCGGTATTGTTGGTGAGCGACAACACGACGACTGTAGTCTCACCATCTTTGTCAGTTAGCAGGGACAATGCATCGGTGAGTCATGTCCAAGGCAGTACACTTCACAGCCCGATTCATTCCGGAGAAGAGTCACCTGGCTTGGATGGCTGGCTCAAAGTACTGTAGTCTTTGAATCCTCTGGTGGCTAGGGAACTACTTACTTTGTGTGGTTCCTCAATCATCGATATGTTTGCAACACACCTGAACAAGAAGCGGGAGGTGAATTGCTCTCCAGTTCCTGATACATCAGTAATTATGGAAGATGCTTTTCAACATCCATGGAATGCATGGTCCAAGTGTGGTTTCTGGGGCCTTTGTTACGGCCATTCCCTTTGATGAAGGAATTATCTAAATGGAAGACAGCCTGTGAATAGTGGTTTTCACACGCCCCTGATGTATACACGACACCCATGAGGTGCTCGCGCGAGGGTAGTAACCTCTGCATTCCATGCTTTTATCTTTCTCTGGTATATTTGGAAGATTTATATCAGAAAAGTGTAAAGAAGGACTCTTTTCACCGGCCGTCACAGGTCTCTCCCCAGAAATAGATTTTTCCTTCGTCAAAATCCCTTTTATGCGTTTCCCTTGTTTTATCTCATAAGATGAGTCCTCAAAACAAGATAAGATTATCTCAGGAACTTTGGGTAATGCTAGTTGCACTGAAACGGCCTCATGCGGATTATACCCGGACCTTCTCGACATGCTCGTAAAGGCCCCAAGAGAGCTTCCCAATTGGCCCTCTTTTCTGTACCAGTCACTCATCAAAAGATACCACAATGCAATGACTTGCCTATCTCTTCATGGGTGGAAATTATCCAGTATCTTTTCAGAGAGAAAGGGTTTTCCAGACGGGTTGCGAAACAATTTCCAGGATATTGTTATTATTACTATCCAAGCTACAACCCTAATTGGAAAAGCAAGATGCTACAAGCCCAGGGGCTCCAATAGGGAAAAATAGCCCAGTGAGGAAAGGGAATAAGGAAATAAATAAATGAAGAGAACAAATTAACAATAAATCATTCTAAAAAAAGTAACAATGTCAAAACAGATATGTCATATATAAACTATTAACAACGTCAAAAACAAATATGTCATATATAAACTATAAAAAGACTCATGTCTGCCTGGTCAACAAAAAAGCATTTGCTCCAACTTTGAACTTTTGAAGTTCTACTGATTCTACCACCCGATTAGGAAGATCATTCCACAACTTGGTAACAGCTGGAATAAAACTTCTAGAGTACTGCGTAGTATTGAGCCTCATGATGGAGAACCTCCGTAAGTCCTCCACAGCAATCTACCAAGCAAAGTGGTCAGTTTTCTGTGATTGGTGTAATCACAGTACGGTATACTGCTCTGCTTGAGTCCACTATTCCTGATATAGGAGACATTTTAGTTTTCCTATTGAAGGAGAAACTTCTGTCAGTTGTCACAGGGAAAAGCTATCGCTCAGCCTTAAACCACATGTTTTGGTTAATGGGAGTAGGTCTATGCTCGTCGTGAGGACTGTTTGGTTCGACTCGGAGCTTCAAACAGTCTTGTCCACATAGGGAAATCAAACTTCAATCTTATCTTAGAGTGTTATCAAGGTTCTGAGGCCCCTTAAGATGGCACCTTATGAACCATACTGAAGGCCTTTGATAGGGATCTTATCCTTATGACGGTCTTCTTATTACCTTTGGCGTCTTCTAAATGAATAAATCAGCTTCAAAGCCTCTAGGCTTTTGGTATCACACTCTTGGAGGTGGAAGGAGGTAGCTGACGTTCTCCTTTGTACCTGATTTTTTCATAGAAATGCAGAATCTGTCAATTATTGTTGTTTTTACTCCTCAATTTCATCACTTAGGGAGGCAACTGATTTTAGGTTACTTTGTCCTGTAAGGGCTGTTCATTTATACTTGAAGGATATCTGAGATTGTCATCCTACTTTACAACACCTTTTCACAATCACAGGCTAAAAGAAAAAGAAAGTTTCTAAGAACGCAATCTCCTTTTGGTATTGCGAGACCATTCTCAAAGGCTATAAGCATTAAGGAGAATCTTTCTTAGGGATGACTCCTTGGACACACAATGTCAGAGGGATTTCTGCCACTGGATATTTTAAAGAGCCATCAAGCAGCCCGAGTCCTTAAAGAGACAAATCACATTTACAGCACACTATCCAAAGGATTGCACACATAGGTCTTAGGACACCTTTTCCATTAGCCCTTTGGTAGCTGCCCAGCAATTCATATAGATCCTTGCTCGTTATAGGACAAGTAGCATATTGTGTAATTTAGCATTTGCACTTTGTTGTTAAGTTTTTTGTATGAAAGTAGAATGTCTGGCCTTCTTTTTTCTCTCTTCTCGTCACCATCGTCCCTTCAATGGGAATAGCCAGTATGATACTGAAGCTAGTCTGTCACTTTCGCAGGTGAGCTCACTATAGTCCATTTCTTTTATCGAGGCAGATTTGCACCGACTCGCAGCGGTGCCCTTTTAGCTTGGAAGAGTTTCCTGATCGTTGATTGGTTAGAATTATCTCGTCCAAGCAATCAGCGATCAGGAAACTTTTCCGAGCTAAAAGGGCACCGCTGCGAGTCTGTGCAAATCTGCATCGCTAAAAGAAATTGACTATAGTGATGGGTAGTTTTTCTACTGTATGTAGAAGTGTTGTCCTCAAGTTCCTTCCAAATGGGAACGTGGCTTTTTAACACAAATCCTATTATCATTTACTAGCCTTTGCTTTGAGTCCCATAGACCCTGATAATGACACCACGTTGGGCTGTAACTCATTAACCCTTTTACCCCCCGGCTATTTGGAAATTTCCAACCCTTAACCCCCAGGGGGTTATTTTTTTCCCCAGCACATTTTGCAGTATATTTTTTTTTAAATTGCTCTAACAGCCTTAATATTTGTCATAGAGAGGTCAGGTTGGTCTCATTCTCTTGGAAAATGTCTGAATTTTCTCAAAAAATTATCAAAAATATGAAATAAAAATTTTTTTATAGCACTTTTTTGCAAGGACGTACTGGTATGTCCATGGGGGTACAGGTAAAGGGATGGCTTTTGTGAAACGTACCAGTACGTCCTTTGGGGGTAAAAAGGTTAAACTTTGTCACTTTGGGTCACGGAATGGTAGGACTTGATGCATTGTTTCTCTTACTGGACTGTGCATCTTTGTCTCGGGTGGTTGCCAGCCTGAGGGCAAACGGGACTTCCTCCTTCCTAAGGAAGACCCCTTTTAACCCTTTTATCCCCAGGCTCTTTGGAAATTTCCAACCCTTAACCCCCAAGGGGTTATTTTTTCCCCAGCACATTTTGCAGTATATTTTTTTTAAATTGCTCTAACAGCCTTAATTTTTGTCATAGAGAGGTCAGGTTGGTCTCATTCTCTTGGAAAATGTCTGAATTTTCTCAAAAAATGATCAAAAATATGAAAAAAAAAAATTTTATAGCATTTTTTTGCAAGGACGTACCGGTGCGTCCATGGGGGTAAAGGGATGAGTTTTGTGAAACGTACCAGTACGTCCTTTGGGGGTAAAAGGGATAACACAAATCCTATTATCATTTACTAGCCTTTGCATCGAGTCCCATAGACCCTGATAATGACGCTTACCACGTTGATCTGTAACTCATTAAACTTTGTCACTTTGGGTCACGGAATGGCAGGAATTGATGCATCGTGTTTCCTCTTACCGGACTGTGCCTCTTCGTCCCGGGTGGTTGCCAGCCTGAGGGCAAACGGGACTTCCTCCTTCCTAGGGAAGACTCGCCTTTTAATTGACAAAGGTTTGTTTTGCGTCGGAACAAATAGTAAATTTTAAAGTAATTCATATTTGTCGTAGCTACCATATCGGTTGCCGAATCCTCAATAATTCGCAATCGGCCTTCTCCAGTTCACGCTAGAGTTAACCCCTTTTAAATGGCTCAAGTTTGAAATAGGAAAAATTAAAAATTTTTTAAAATGTTTTTATTTTTTATTAAGGAAATTATAAAGGAGTGGAAAGATAATTCTATCTCATATAATCATTATAAAGTTTTTTTTAGCATGGCAGATGCACTTATGGAATAATGCAACGTTATGTCTCTTTGAGAGTATACAGGTATGTGTGTGCTTATACACTCGGACACTTGCTCTTTATTATATAGGGGAGATATATACATGTATGTGTATATATAATCAATTCTTCATTTTAGCCATTGTTTTTCTGTCATTTTTGTTATTTATTATTCAGTCAAGCATTCTTTATTCGTTTATTGGTTTTTTATGGTTATTCTTAAATTTTAATCCATCTAATTTTAAACTTTTCGTTTTTTAATGCATATTTTCCTAGTTGAGAGAGAGAGAGAGAGAGAGAGAGAGAGAGAGAGAGAGAGAGAGAGAGAGAGAGAGAGAGAGAGAGAGAAAGCCCTGTCACACACACACACACACACACACATATATATATATATATATATATATATATATATATATATATATATATATATATATATATATATATATATTACAGGAGTTAGCGATAGGTTATAATTATTGATTTTGCATCGCGAAGACATTTTAAAATTACGTCAAAGTAATATTAGATAAAAGTCTATAGTTTAGAATTTTATCTAATATCAAATTGCTTTCCAGTTAGTAACTATCCAAGATAAAATTCCTTCTGAATATAATTATTCCTTGCTGTATTGTTAAATTCTTCCATTTTCCAATTTAAATATATAAAATTATAACAATATTTAATGCCATTTTCGGTTGTGAAAAATGCTGCCTTTTGTCGAAAAGACTAGAAACTGAGTCCAACCAATAGGAGAAAGGCTTCCAAGCCACCTAGACAAATGACGAAATTTTCAGCCAATAGGAGACATCCATCCAAAGGGACTTTGGTGGAGGTCTCTGATTCAGGGTTGCCAGGTTTTTAAGTGAGAAAAGCCCAACTTCTGATCAACAGAAGCTTTAAAAGGCCAACCCATTAATAAAACATAGCCAAAAATATAACATTTAGGCCAAACTTTCTTTTTATGATATTGCTAACGGCCAACCAATTTAAGAAAAAGCCAAATTTTGAAGTGTTTGGCCTGAAAAAAGGCCAATCTGGCAACCCTGCTCTGATTGGCTAAGGCTAAATCCCTTGATTTTCCGTGCATTTTTTCAGAAGCCACGGACAAGTAAAGGTTAGTAGAAATTTCCTCCCTAGAAGTTAATAGAAATTCTATTATTATGATGTAAGTATACAGTCATTTACTTATTTTCCGTTATTTATATGGTTATTGAAACCATATTGTCTATTTTATATTAAGGTAAACACGGTAATAATTATCGATAGAAAATTACGCTGAGTAATAGGTAGGCAAGACGGTATGGTACCTACTAGGCTACTACCCGACATTTTGATATGACAGGTGGGTGAGTGAGTTTACAAAGTATTTCGCATAATTTAAATTCTTAAATACTATTCTAATTAAGTACGCGAATAGAGGAATTCTATATTAATTCATTATGTAACAGGCGAACTGTTTAACTAACCGAGGTTTTCCGTTTACTTACGTAATTGACATTTTTTTTGGCCTTGTGTGCGACTTTCGTACGGTGTTTCGCTAATTCAGTAGTTACCGATATAATTAATTCATTAGAGTCTGATATAGTTTATATATTACTGTTACATTTAATGTTATAATTACATACGTGTTCAGTGTAGTTATCGATGCATGTAATTTAGTTACTGATATCATTTATTAATTACTTGTTAGAAATTTATTGATTACTGGTGTGATTAACTCGTGCGATTTATTTATTGTTGTGACAATTCATTAACATGTTGGATCCAATTTGGTCATTCGGTTATTAATTTTTTTTTATGGAATTCTTGGTAATAACAACATACGAGGCTCATATGTCCTGTTATTATTATTATTTTTTTTTTTTGGTTAAAAACGATCTCGCCAAAAATCGTCTTTTTTATTTTTGTCTTAGAAGTTTCCTTTTTCACGAACGATTTTTTTTTAAACATCTTGCATTTTTTCCTTTGAGAACGAAGTAAGCAGAAATATTTAAAGTTAATATCCTTACTTCCTTTCCTCACTGGGCTATTTTTTCCTGTTGGAGCCCTTAGGCGTATAGCATCCTGCTTTTCCAACTAGGGTTGTAGTTTAGCTAGTAGTAATAATAATAATAATAATTATACAGTTTCGGGATAGTCTGATACAGAAAAGGGGGCGTGGCAGGTTTATTAACAACCCATATTTTCGGTATTTGGGTTAACCCTTGAAGTAGGTTAGTCAGTATCACAAAAATGGCTTCGCCTTTGTTTTGTAATGCTATGACTATTTCTGTTAGCTTCTATATAGTAACTGAAATAAGGTTATTTTGAATGCTGTGTGTAAGGTGCAAGTCTCCAATATATATATATATATATATATATATATATATATATATATATACATATACATATATATATATACATATATATATATATATACATATATATATATATACATATATATATATATATATATATATATATATATATATATATATACATATATATATATATATATATATATATATATATATATATATATATATATATATATATATATACATATATATATATATATATATATATATATATATATATATATATATATATATATATATATATATATCTACCTTTCTACACTATTTCTGATGCAACAAATATATTTTTATTGCATTTTTCCAAATTTGGCTGAAACTAAAAATTTACCATATTTCTCTCTACAGTATTCCAAAATATGCAAATCATTATTTTTTGCATCTTTTATTAAATTTGTGTTAATACGAAATGTGGTATTTTTCAAGCTTTATTTGAAAAATCATATTTATTTATTAGGTTTTTTTATCATTTTTTCGTTTGTAATTACAGAATGATTTTTAGCTCTTAATTTTTTCCCTTTTCCCATAAGGTTTCAAGAATTATTATTGATGCCATTTAATTTTCTTTTTGAGTTATTGAACTTTAGTCTCTCTCTCTCTCTCTCTCTCTCTCTCTCTCTGAAGCAGTTTTATTTTACGTAAATTTCTTGGATTTTCAACTGTCTTAGCAAGCTATTTCTTGGGGGATAAAAAGGGGTGTATTAGTTTTTTTTTTTTTTTTTTTTTTTTTTTTTTTTTTTTTTTTTTTTTTTAGAGGGGGGGGGATCTTGGAAAGGAGTTTCTTGTGGCTAAAAGGTGGTCTATTAGGGGGGGGGGATCTTGGAAAGGAGTTTCTTGTGGCTAAAAGGTGGTCTATTATCAAAGTGTTTTGTTGGGTGGAGGCTATATTTCGAAGGTGTTTCTTTGAGGTAAAAGAGGGTGTACAGTATTAGCAATATGTTTGGGGGGGGGGGGTTGTAAAAGAGAGAGTATTAGCAAGGTGCTTTGAGGTGGTGTCTTAGCAGTGTGTATCAGAGAGTGGTATTAGCAAGGTGTCTTGTTGGGGGGGTGTCTTTCGAAGGTGTTTCTTGGGGGTAAAATATGGTGTACAGTACTAGCAATATGTTTGGGGGGGTGGGTAAAAGAGGGAGTATTAGGAAGGTGTTATGTGGGGGTGTCTTAGCAGTGTTTATCGGAGAGTGGTGAAAGTGGGTGTATTTGCAGGATGTTTTGTTGGGGGGTATCTTTCGAAGGTGTTTCTTGGATTAAAAGAGGGTGTACAGTATTAGCAATATAGTTTTTTTGGGGGAGGGGGCAGGTAAAAGAGCGTGTATTAGCAAGGTTTTTTTTTTGGGGGGGGGGGATCTTAGAAATGTGTTTTTTTTATAGTATCTGAGCAAAGTGTTTCATGAGAGTAAAAGGGGATTGTATTAGCAAGGTATTTTGTGGGGGGGGGGGGTGTCTTAGCAGGGTGTTTCTTAGGATGGAAAACCCCTTTATCCTTTAGAAACAAGATCCTAAATCCTATATCCAAAGCAAGTTCCCCATGTCTCAGTAACTCCACTTTATCAGTGACGAATGACCTAGGATTTGACCCTAATTACAAGACCTTGTTTTTCAATCTTGTATCGAAAGTTTTATGCCAAGTTCAAGAAGCAAGCCGGCTGTTAATTAAAGTGTTCCATGAAATAGAGTCTGAAGAAATTACCGTATAAAGATCGGTTACCCAAATGTAGATTAACTTATTGTTGAATTCTCCATTCTGTTGATACTGTAACATGTAACCAGAGTCTTGTAACTTACTTTGAATACTGTTTTCTTGGTCCCAGATTTCCTTATTGTTGAATTCTCCAGTTTGTTGAAACTGTAACCTGTAACCAGAGTCTTGTAACTTAATTTGAATACTGTTGTCTTGATCCCACCCGCACAAAAAGCTTCTGTGAATTACAGAACCCACAAGATTCGTTTGTAATCTATTCATGAGTCCTTATGTAAATTGTGGTGATATGGGTTACAAAATCTTAATATGGTTTTCACTTGAGTTTTGATCCTAATTACGTATTTATTTCCAGATGCTGTTCGTAGAAAGTACAAACACCGAGTGGCCAGACAGGCCCCAGCACATGCCTATGTACCCAAATTCATGAGTAGAGCACTCCAACAATATTTACAGGTAAGGTCACTTTTCAAAGTATTGGACTTCCACACTAATACCAACCCTTCTTAGGGTCTATTTTTGAGAATCACTCGGTCAGTGCTATTAGTAGACTGGGAGACACAAAATAGGTTTTAAAATCAGTTTGATGTCGAATTTAACATTAAATCTTCTATTCCGTAAATCTAAATACTGTACAATTTTGTCTTCTGCATCTAGGATTTTGGCTCCTTTTAATAGCTGTAACTTGTGGTAGCACTATTCACTAAGTTGAAGGAGTCAACACTTCTGGAAATGTGATGCAAACTTTGCAATGTTAGGCTTGGTACATAAACCAGCTGCCAATTATTGATATATTGCAGAAATTACCTGCATATTATCACTATTCTACTGTTGTGCAAATTTAATAACTATTTGGTGCCAACATTTATTGATATGTTCAGCATTTCAATTCTCATTTTCTCGTGTCTAGATTGAACTCATTGAATACGTAGCTATATTTGAAATATAGATATAAGTCAGTGTTAATATGTGGGCTTTCTCCTGTGACGAGTTGGAGGTGTCAGTGTTGACACACCTAAAATCATGTGTGTATCACAAGAGCTATTGGCAAAGGATTAATGCAATCACTGCTTTGGGAAATCCCTGAAGACAGACAGACTTAGACTAAATATCCATGGACATACCTGGCACAGTGTTATGGGTTGTAACAAGAATTGCTCAATAAGTATTTGGAAGGTATGGTCGTTGATATTACGTCAATGCCCACATTTATCAGTTTGGTGGTAGAATATTAGTTAATAAAGAGCTACGAAAATATTTTGTTTTAGGGTCACTGTTCAGACCAGTCATGTAACTTTTACTGCCTACAGTAACTTGTGGGGTTTCTGTCTGCTACAAATTTACGCTAAAATGATCCAGTACTAAATTTTGAGAATAGTACATTCATAATTCGTATTTATTTAGTTGGTTAGTATTACAGAGATATGGAATAAAGTTAGAACTGTTTGTGGGTGATACACAAGTTTACTTTGACGTAAATGATATCAGTGATATATACGTTGTATATATTTTATATTGTATATTTTTATTCTTCTGCTGAAGAGGCGCTTTTTAAAACATGCAAAAGCTTCTGCATTTTTATAAGATACACAACGTAAACGAGAAGGAATACTGTACTGTAAACAAATTTACAGTGAAACTAAGAAAATCCTACAATTGCAATATAAAGGAACACAGAACCGGCTTAGAGCACACAATGGCATGGAATCCTCTCACGTCCTGGCCTCTATACCCTTCACCATGGCTCCCACAACCCATCAGGCCACCTCACGTATAACTGGATTTGTTCCGTAACCGAAATACAAACCACACTATTTAATATGGGTATTACTTTCGCGTAGCTGAAATGACGAGCCATTAGAATTTTAACGAGGGTTTACTACCCCCTCGCTAGTTAGCGAGGGGTTAGGGAGGGGTATCTAGCTACATCTCCCCCCCTCACACACCTGTGACTAGCTCACTTTGGTTTTGGCTCTGGTGATGAACAGACGTGTCTGCTCCCACCCTCGCTTATTGACGGCCTTTGATCTTGTTTTGCTTTTTCTTTTCAGTGTGCTTGGAAGTTGGCCTCTACTATGCGGAAGTGTCCTGGATTACCTGACCGCCCTTGTGGTACATTTATGTCGGCGGTCGAAACGGACCCTCACACCTTATGTCCTTTTTGCAGGGGCCAACGGTGTGACAGAGATAAATTGTGTAGGGAGTGGTCTACCTCCCAGTGGGAGAGGTTTTCTCGGCGCTGGAAGTAGTAGTCCAAGCGGGATATTTCTCCTTTAAGGGTTTCCTTGAAGAAGGAAATTTCCAAGGACTCTTCTTCCGTAGCCCGAACCTCCTCCGAAGCTCTCACTCGATTGGTCTCTTCCGAAGCTCTCACTCGATTGGTCTCTTCTGAGAGGCCGTCGAGTGGTAGCGTAGGCCGTACTTATGTTGACCGACCTCGGGGTTCGGGAGAGGGAGTTGCCTCCCATAGCGAGGCAGCTCCTCCTCCTCCCCCGGGGGAGGATATCTCTGATAACAATGTTGCTAATGATGATTTGTTACAGCTTTGAGCTTCCTTGGGGCTTAAGGGTTCGCCCTCCAAGGAAGCCCTGTTTGACATAATCAGGTTGGGGGCTGCTGTCAAACAGTCGCCGGCTGTAGCAGAGGTTGATCCTCTGTCTATTGTCGACGTTGTTGTGGCAGGGGCTTTCGACGAGTTAGGTCAAACCCCTGCTTTGGTTCCTGATGCCGCAGAAGGCTTAGTTCCCCCCTCCGAACATCCTTCAAGGGAGGAGCTAAGTCCAACGGTCTCTCCTGCAGGTGATTCTCCCCCTCGGGGAGTTCACTGGGGGACGGGAGACTTTGCTGCCAGTTCTCCAGGAGGGGAGCCACAGGAGTCAGAGCATGCCTTCTGGCAGGTTCTGACCCTGATGAGGCATCTCAACAGGTTTCCTGATCCTGAGATTCCTCCTCGAGAGGGCAAGGACACGGTCCTGGACCGAGTCTTTGGCACTCAGAAGCCCACTAAGGCCAGTGCAGCTTTGCCCTGGTCCCAAGGGGTGAAGAGTGCCAGGGATAAGGTTGAGGACCAGCTCTCCGAGCTTGCCTCCTCCATCCGTTCCACTGCTGGCAATAAGCTCATCCTTCCTCCTCGTATCCACCAGAGGAGGTTCTTTGAGATCATGGAGGAGTCTTGTTTAGCTCTTCCCTTGCACCCCTGTGGAAGAGCTTACCAAGGGAGTCCCTCTTGAGAGACACTCTAGCCGGCAAGTGACTTTCTCGGCGACAGAGATCCTAAGCCAGGAGAAGGTTGCGAAGTGTGCCATGCAGGCTACTTCGTGGCTAGACATCTGGCTGGGGTCTCTTGGCATCCTGTTGCGATCAGAAGACCTGTCTAAGGAGAGCAACAGGAAGGGCCTGGAGACCTTCCTCCTCTCGGGCACCCGCACCATTGAGTTTTTGGGCCACCAAGTCTCGAACTTGTGGGCCAATTCGATCCTGAAACGACGTGATGCGGTGGCAGAGAGGTTCCACACGAAGGTCCCAACCGTCGAGGTCAGCAGGCTCAGACATTCTTCCATTTTGGGGAAGAATTTGTTTGAGCCTAAATACGTGGAACAGGCAGCTGAGAGCTGGCGGAAGTCCAACCAGGACTCCCTCCTTCATAGGGCTCTTACATCGAAGCCCTATAAACCTCCGGCACCTCAACAACCTCGCCCGTCCAAGACGATGAAACCGGCTGTGGCAGCAAAGACAACGATGTCGAAGCCCTTTCCTGTCAAAGACAAGAAAGGCAAAAAGTCCTCCAGGGGAGGCAAGAATCCTAGAGGGAGTAGCCGAGGCCGCAAACGCTAGAATTGGCAATCCTCCTGCATGTCCACCAGTGGGGGGATGCCTTCAAAGTTGTGCAGACAGGTGGCAGCAACTCGGGGCTGATTCCTGGACGATTTCCGTAATCAGTCAGGGATATCGCGTCCCGTTCATAACATCTCTACCTCCCCTGACAGTGGATCCAGTGTCGTTGAGCTCCTTTGCCATGGGATCGGCAAGGGGGCAAGCCCTACGGGCAGAAGTCGAGACCATGTTAAAGAAGGGCGCTCTCCAGGAGGTCGTCGACGGTTCCCCAGGCTTCTTCAGTCGACTCTTTCTTGTAAAGAAGGCGTCTGGAGGCTGGAGACCAGTCATCGACCTCTCAGCCCTGAACAGGTTTGTCAAACAAACCCCGTCCAGCATGGAGACGGTGGACACGGTCAGACTTGCGGTGAGACCACAAGACTTCATGTGTACACTGGACCTGAAGGATGCGTACTTCCAGATCCCAATCCATCCGTCTTCAAGGAAGTACTTAAGATTCAGCCTAGACGACAAGATTTACCAGTTCAAGGTGCTGTGTTTCGGTCTCTCCACAGCACCTCAGGTATTCACCAGAGTGTTCACCCTGATATCTTCGTGGGCACACAGGATCGGCATCCGTCTCCTCCGTTATCTGGACGACTGGCTGATCCTGGCAGACTCGGAGTCGACCCTTCTTTGACACCGAGACAAGCTTCTGGGACTTTGCCAAGATCTAGGGATCGTGGTAAATCTCGAGAAGTCTTCTCTGCTTCCAACTCAGCGACTGGTATATCTAGGCATGATCTTGGACACCAATCTCCACAAAGCCTTCCCATCAGACGACAGGATAGCAAGGCTGAGGAGGGTCGCAGATCCTTTCCTCAGACGAGAAGAACTCCCAGCCCAATTGTGGTTACGTCTCCTAGGTCACCTTTCTTCACTGGCCGGTCCAGTTCCAAATGGTCGCCTCAGGATGAGATCCCTTCAATGGCGACTAAAGTCCCGGTGGAATCAAGGACACGATTCCCCGTACGTCTTGGTCCCTATGGGTCCTGCGGAACGGACGGACCTTCAGTGGTGGGTGACGGACGAAAACCTGCGAAAGGGAGTGGATCTTCTTGTCCTCCTCCCGGATTTGATGCTGTTCTCGGACGCCTCAAAAAAAAGGGGGGTGGGGGGGGGGCATGTTCTGAACCACAGGACCTCAGGCCTCTGGTCAGAATCCGAAAAGTGCCTCCACATAAACCTGCTAGAAATTAAGGCCATATACTTGGCACTTCAACAGTTCCAACAATACCTGGCGGGTCACTCCGTGGTGGTGATGTGCGACAACACTACGGTAGTGGCTTACATCAACAAGCAGGGAGGTACCTTTTCAGACCAGCTATCCCATCTTGCAGTAGAGATACTGAGATGGACCGAAGTCCACTCGATTCCACTATCAGCTCGCTTCATTCCAGGCAAGAGGAATTTGCTCGCCGACAGTCTGAACAGGGTATCTCAGATAGTAAGTACCGAGTGGTCTTTGGATCGTCTAGTAGCCAACAAAGTCCCGACGGTGGATCTGTTCGCGACAGCTTTGAATTTCAAGCTTCTGCTGTACTGCTCCCCAGTCCCAGACCCCAAGGAACTCTGGCAAGATGCCTTCCAACAACGGTGGGACAACATCGACGTTTACGCCTTTCCACGGTTCTGTCTGATGAGAAGGGTACTCAACCAGACCAGAATATCGGTCAACCTTTCGATGATCTTGATAGCTCCGCTATGGCATCATGCAGAGTGGTTCCCGGACCTTCTGCAGCTCCTGACGGAACTCCCGAGAGAACTTCCTCCTCGACATGAGCTACTCAGACAACCACATGCCAACATCTTCCACAAAGCCGTAGCATCGCTGCGGCTTCACGCCTGGAGACTATCCAGCGTCTCCTCACAGAGAGAGGCTTTTCGCAACTAGTTGCTAAAAGGATGTCTCGACACCTGCGAAAGTCATCCGCAGGGGTCTACCAGGCAAAGTGAAGAGTCTTCTATGGTTGGTGTCGTGGAAGGGGTATCTCTCCACTCGATGCCATATACCAGCAATAGCTGAGTTTCTCGTGTATTTGCGGGAAGAAATGCGCCTTTCAGTCTCGGCAGTGAAAGGCTATCGCTCAGCCTTAAGTCTTGCCTTCAGGCTCAAAGGAATGGACATTTCCTCTTCGCTGGAACTTTCTCTACTCATACGAAGTTATGAACTTACCTGCCCTCAGTCGGAAGTGAGACCTCCATGGAACGTGGTTCGAGTCCTCAGGTCTCTTAAGAGACCTCCTTTCGAACCATTACGCCAGGCTTCTGATCGCCACCTGACTTGGAAGACTGTGTTCCTACTTGCTTTGGCCTCGGCCAAGCGAGTTAGCGAACTTAATGGTCTCTCGTATGACATCGCCCATTCAAGGGGATGGGGAGAGGTAACGTTCAGATTCGTCCCTGAGTTTGTTGCTAAGACTCAAAATCCAGGATTGCCGGACCCTCGGTTCGACTCTTTCCGGATTTCGAGTCTCCGTTCTGTAACAGATGACCCAGACCATCTCCTACTGTGCCCAGTAAGGAATCTGAGGCTCTAGCTTAAGAGAACAGCTGCAATTCGTCTTCGGGTGCAAGCATTGTTTGTGAGCATGGGAAGGACGAAGAGGAGGGTCACTAAGAATACAATCTCAGCGTGGATTTGCAGGGTTATCCATCATTCCCTGAATCCCGACCCTCCTCCGTCACGTCTCCCTAGAGCACATGATGTCAGAGGCATTGCTACGTCTCTGGCATTCAAAAAGAATTACTCAGTGACGCAGGTTTTACAAGCAGGGGTTTGTAAGAGTCAAACGACCTTCACAGCCCACTACCTGCAAGACGTGACCCACAGGAGGCTCGATACGTTTTCTATCGGCCCTGTGGTGGCTGCACAACAGCTAGTTTAAACCTCAGGCTCCTTGACAAGTAGCAGAAGGTTGAGGGCATTGTTACGTGGTTTTAGTCTGCATGAATGAAAAGGTATGCCTGGCCCTTATTCTTTTCTTCATTCTCCCCTCTCTTGGGGAAAGCAGCATCCTGGGTTCTCTGCACAGCTGACCTCAAACCACTGCAGGTAAACCATGTTTCCTTGTGTTCCTAGTATTAAGCTAATACTGTCACGTTCCCATACCCTGACGAGGTGGTATTGGGAGAGTCCTAGCCTAAAGTTTCCATCTAAAGGACCACCGGTCAACTTCCTAGCACGAGTTACACTTCATACCTTCATACACAGCTTACGTAGGCCGCAGCCTTTGCGTAGCAAGGTTCTAGCGAGGTGCAGGGACTCCTTATTGTTGAGTGCTGACACACTCAGATACTGAGTCCCCGGGCAAAGCCAAAAGCCAGTACTGGCTGGGACTTGCCACCCTTCCTAAGGGGTGAGTCACCCATATTAAGTAGCGTAGTTTGTATTTCAGTTATGGAAAAAATTACAAATTCGGAGGTAATTTGTATTTTTCCTAACTATACAAACCTTAACTATTTAATCAAACTTGCCCGCCAGCCCTATCCCCCGTGATGTCCTACCTCTAAGTCTAAGCAAAGTGAGCTCAAGTACAGGTGTGTGTGAGGGTTGGTTGGTTAGCAAGCTACCCTTCCTACCCCCCCGCTAACTAGCGGTGGGGTAGTAAACCCTCGTTAAAATTCTAATGGCTCGTCACTTCAGCTACGCCGTAAGTAGTTACCCATATTGAATAGCTAAGGTTTGTAAAGTTAGGAAAAATACAAATTACCTACGAATTTGTCATGATTGTTTACAAACAGATCATGTAACCTGTAGTGTGTAGGGTTTTCATGTCTGATGGGACTGGGAAAACAGTTCTTAAAGTTAATCAAAGTAAATTAAAAACCAAAAGAACAACTTGGGGAAGTTGCAAAATATGACAAACGTTACTACTTATTAGAGCTTGAAAATAAATTGCAATAATCTACATTGATTCATCAACATAAAGGAACTTTTCCAAAATATTTGAAAGATTTATAATTCACCATAACCATACAAATATTGAACAAGGAGTTGAAGACTAACTATTTTTGGAGTTATGATAGCATTGATTTGACAATTAAAACGAACTATTCCGTACAAAACCTATCTTGCGTTGTCCCTGCAGCGCACCAATGCATTTTTCAGTGTGGTGATGAATTGGGATTAGTACTGTATTCTTCAAAGTATTAAAGAGACAGAATGACAATTAGGATGAAAGTCTCGTCAAGTGAGGCTTCTGAAATCTGTATTAGTTATCCTAAGCCACAGTCAGCCAGACAAATCTGAAATCTACAGTAGTTATCCTAAGCCACAGTCAGCCAGACAAATCTGAAATCTACAGTAGTTATCCTAAGCCACAGTCAGCCAGACAAATATGTAACCGTATACTGTAAGGCAAAGGTCAAAATACTGTAGATGTTTTATGTATATTTTTCGTAGGATTTGGCGCAAGGCAAAGTGTACACAAGAAAGGAGAGAGTAGAGAGAGATGATAGGAAACAGCAAACCCCTAAAGAAATGTGTAAAAAACTGAATATAAAGAAATAAAAACACTAGGGTAATGTACTTTTAAGATTAACGTTCGTTCCAGGCCTTGTTCCTGGGGGCTATTTTCTGATTTTACCTATCTATAGAGCTATTATTTACAAGGGAATATAGCATTTAGAAAATTTAAAAGGTAAATTTTAACCTGGTGTGATGCTTCGAGTTTAAAAAACTAAACAACACTGCTTGAACATATGAGATTAGCTATACTTGCTTCTGAACATGTACATATTCGTACCTGTGAAATGTGGGAATTTCCCAGAAATACGCTAATGTGTGTTAATGAGTATTTTAGTTGATTAGGCAGTTTGATATTGACTGCTGTGTTTGGTGCATGTACAGGTTTGCAATCTCTCTCTCTCTCTTTCTCTCTCTCTCTCTCTCTCTCTCTCTCTCTCTCTCTCTCTCTCTCTCTCTCGATGTGGATTGTAAGCATCAGTCAAGGGTCTCTCTCTCTCTCTCTCTCTCTCTCTCTCTCTCTCTCTCTCTCTCTCTCTCTCTCTCGATGAGGATTGTAAGCATCAGTCAAGGGTCTCTCTCTCTCTCTCTCTCTCTCTCTCTCTCTCTCTCTCTCTCTCTCTCTCTCTCTCTCTCTCTCTCTCTTTCTCTCTCTCTCTCTTTCTCTCTCTCTCTCTCTCGATGTGGATTGTAAGCATCAGTCAAGGGTCTCTCTCTCTCTCTCTCTCTCTCTCTCTCTCTCTCTCTCTCTCTCTCTCTCTCTCTCTCTCTCTCTCTCTCGATGTGGATTGTAAGCATCAGTCAAGGGTCTCCTCTCTCTCTCTCTCTCTCTCTCTCTCTCTCTCTCTCTCGATGTGGATTGTAAGCATCAGTCAAGGGTCTCTCTCTCTCTCTCTCTCTCTCTCTCTCTCTCTCTCTCTCTCTCTCTCTCTCGATGTGGATTGTAAGCATCAGTCAAGGGTCTCTCTCTCTCTCTCTCTCTCTCTCTCGATGTGGATTGTAAGCATCAGTCAAGGGTCTCTCTCTCTCTCTCTCTCTCTCTCTCTCTCTCTCTCTCTCTCTCTCTCTCTCTCGATGTGGACTGTAAGCATCAGTTAAGGGTCTTATATAATACTGTATTTCTTCGGCCACTTTCTCTACTCGTTATTTAACCATCCTGCTTTAATCCTCTGTTCATGGTTGCCTCCTCCTGTCTTGCCGTCCATAGTGCAACTGCTTTAAATATCTATGATTTTACATTATTAGATTTGGTGAAAATTTAGTTTTTAAACAATTTCTTGGTTTTGTAAAACCATTTTGCTTTTCAGAACCACACACCATTATAGAAAACCTCTACGATGGGATACTGCTCACCCATGAAGGTGCTTTTGTTAAAGCAGGTTTACGTTAAGAAGAGGTGCCGCGATGAGTAAGTATTTATTTTTCAAAATTATATTTAGTTGTTTACGAAGATTTGGGACAATACCTATTGCAAAATGGCACCGGAATTTTGTTTCGATTTATACTCGTGCTAGTAAATGTATCGATAAACGCGTCACTTAGGTATATGTTAGGCTATATGAATTGCAAATTTAAGACCATGTATCAAATTCCCTTGGACCTAATCTCTCTCTCTCTCTCTCTCTCTCTCTCTCTCTCTCTCTCTCTCTCTCTCTCTCTCTCTCTCTCTCATAGTCTTCGGCCTTTATTATACGACTAGCTTTCCATTTCAGAATCACTCTTGACCTGAGCATTGAACTATGTATTTAAAAGTCTGTTCATTGTACAGTAGTGGGTTGCTGCATCTGGTCTGTGTGTGAGCGGTTGTTGGCTTCGGTCTGAGTGGGTGAAACAATTCTTATGTACTGTTACTCGATGTTTCTCTGGTCAGGAAACTTGGTTTTGCTATGAAGTTTATTGCACATGTAGATTTCAAACTCCATTCTACTTCAATCTTTCATTGGTCCTCATTTCCCCTTCCTTTTCATATTAACCCTTTTACCCCCAAAGGACGTACTGGTACGTTTCACAAAACTCATCCCTTTACCCCCATGGATGTACCGGTACGTCTTTGCAAAAAAATGCTATTTAAATTTCTTTTTGCATATTTTTGTCAATATTTTGAGAAAATTCAGGCATTTTCCAAGAGAATGAGACCAACCTGACCTCTCTATGACAAAAATGAAGGCTGTTAGAGCAATTTTAGAAAATATACTGCAAAATGTGCTTGAAAAAAAATAACCCTTGGGGGTTAAGGGTTGGAAATTTCCAAATCCCCTGGGGGTAAAAGGGTTAATAAACTTAGACTGGCAAAGAACTTCTAATCAATGGTTTCTTTTCTTTTATAGCCTCATCTCTATACTTCCCCTTACAGAGACACCTGTCTATTTGCATATATCTCCAAAGTCTAATTTTTCCACCTTTGCTCTGCAAACTCATTCTTTTTTCTGTACGTTATGCCCCTTTCATTCTTCTCACCTGATCAATAATACACAGAGATTCATACCTATAAAAAGCAGCCCACTTCTCTCTAAATCCTACCAAGTTCTTACTCCCATAGCCTTATATTCTAACCATATATATCCATACAAAAACTATATTTTAGAATCTTGACTATATCCACCATTCAGACTTGACACTACTATCTACGGTACTTCGCAGATTAACGCACACTTAGGAATTTCCTTTTCATTCTGTTTCGCTCTCTAACTCTCGCATTCTTACATTATTACTCTCGTTTGATGAAGGGCACTGTATCTCTGCTTTTGTTAATTAGTTTCATACCAATCTAGCACCGCCTGACGCACATTTTATTTTATACTTTCATTCTCCTATCCAGTCGATGCTACAAGCCTCAATGTATCTTTTTAAATATTTAACTTAGCCGGTGAATATATAATAGCTGAGCCTCCGGCGGCTCGACAGAAAAACACACAAAAACTCGCGAGCGATCGCTATGAAGGTTGCGGGTGTGCCCACTAGCGCCAACTATCGGCCAGATACCGCATATACATGTAAACAGACCCAATTTTTCTCTGTCGGCCTTAACGACAAGACGTATCAATACTCGCTGTATAACCTGGAGTTTTCTCAACATATTTGGTGAAGTACTTCCTTTTGGTTTGATGTTTCGCAGTGCAGGTGTTTTATCTTCAACTTAAATCTTGAACTCGTTTTTGGATAGATTTAATTTTTGATGACTTTGGATTTCTTTTTTTGGACTTTCTTTGACTTTTAAATGGCCGACCCTTCCCTTAGTACGGAAGTGTGTTTTAGGCTTTTAGCAATTATCTTATCACGTTATAAATTGTTGTTGTTAATTTTAGATTTTCCTCTATATATTTTATATCTCAACCGCCTTTATTAGGCCTCTTCGATTAGCTTTCCATTTATAATAAACATCAAGATAAATTTTAATGATTTGTTTATATGCGACCTTTCCTATTCCTCCTCTAATCCGAGAGTAGGCGGTCCTAACTTGGAAACCGAAGTTGAACAACGTTGAGCCCTTTCAATCGTAAATAACTTTTACAGAGAAAATGATTTAAAACTTATTAAATGAATATTTTTTAGTAGATATTTTATGAAAGATTTTCTTTGAATAGTCTTCGTACTGTTTCAAAGATGAACTAACGTTTAGTTTATTTATGCTACGCAGTTTGCGCTCTATCGTTACGATAGAGAGAGAGAGAATCACGATTTCACTTTGCAGAAAGAGTAAATCGATTCTGACGTTTTGTTCATTCTTCTTTCAAACTTAAATGTTTTAAATACTATTTTAAAGGAGCTTGTTAATTGAAAAACCTTTCAGTTGTTTCCTTTGGTCAAATAACCTGTTTATTGACGAAAGATAAGTGGGCTCTTCTCTTCGGTGCGAAATCAAGAGAGAGAGAGAGAGAGACGGAGAGAGAGAGAGGAAGAGAGAACGTTCCGATCTTTATTCTCGTCCCAAGCGAGTAACGTTGTTCTCGAGTCAGTTTTTTACTCTCGTCCCTAGTCTCTGTACGGGGAGAAAGGATAAAACGTTTTTAGTTTTTATTCTCGTCCCAAGGCACTGTACGGTGAGAGATTGAAAACGTAGTTTTGAATGAACTAGTGTTTAGTCTCCTTCCCAGCCACTGATCTTTTTATCTTAATATATGTTTACTGTTTTTTGCTTGTATTAATGTGCTTACATTATACGACTGATTTCGCAATTATAACCTTTTGATGAGGGTAGAATTGCGTGCTTCAGGTAGAAATCAGTTTTATTCATACCTAATGTGAATTGTTGTAAAATTCGATTTCAGTGAAGTAAGTGTAAAACAGAAAATCGTAGTGATAAAGTGATAATTGCGCAAAGTGTTATCAGTGTTGCGACCGAGGGTTCGTCTGTTCGTGCCTGTCGTTCGCCTAGTCCGAGACCTCTTGCAAGCTCCCAAGCCCAGGGGAGAAGTAATGTCGTACGACTTATGGGTTCGAGAGGACTTAATCAGCGAACAGACGTTCCCTCTATGGTTTCAGGCGTGTCTCATCAACACCGCCCCTACCATAAGACGAGCGAGACGATTTTCTCCTCGTCATCCGAAGGCTTTTCGCATAAGAAACCGTGGAACAAGGTTTCGAGGCCCTTTAAGCGAAAGTCAGTCCTTTCAGGACAGGTCCAGCGTCCTTGTTGTAGCCATTAGGACAGCTCTGACCCTATGCAGTCATCGGAAGACTGCTCGCCGCCTAAACAAAAGCGTAACACAGGCTCCGAGAGTCTTTTTGTAGGCAAGGTTTTGCAGTCACAGACGTTACCCTCGTCTCGTACCGCAACCATTCCCGTTGATCCTAAATGGGTTGTACGGCAAGACATGCAGAATAAGCTTGCCTCTCTTATGGAGGACTATTCTGTTGAGCAGGTTCACGATGATCCTCGCCGCTTAGCTGATCGAGATCTTGGCCGTCAGCCGCCCAAACGAGCCTTTGCTCGTCCTGTTGACATTGACGTTACAAAGTCACGTCAATCGTGTTTTGTAGAGCCTCACTCGATGCAGTCCCGTGTTGACTCTCAGCCACTTGTGGACGTTCAGCCGCTGCCACTTGCTCTTGTTGACGTTCAGGACGTTCACCAACCAGCATAGTTGACTTGTTTTGACGTTGAGCGTCAAGCACTGCAGTCAAGAGTTGTTTTGACTGCTCAGTCTAAGCAGTCAAGGCAGTCTCGAGTTGACGTCGAACGTCCTCCCGCACCTGTTGTTGTTACTGGTCAGTCCTTTAAGCAGTTACATGACATAGCGTCCTTGACTGCTACTGTTGCTCCTTTGCGTGTGGACTCTGCTTGTCAAGCATTGCCACCACGGCAGGTCTCTCCCTTGCTTGAGACTCGGCTATTGTCGGACAAGGTTCCTTCAGATGAGGAAGTTGCTGAGCCCCCTCCTACTGATATTCCCTTGAGGACTCTGTCAGCTGCTCAGCCCTCTATGGACTTTAAATAAATCATGCTGATTTTCAAGGATCTTTGTCCGGATCTTTTTGTAACTGCTGCTCCTCGTTCGCCTAAACGTCAGAGTTTACACTAGGCCTAGCTACTTCGAAGCCGTTGTTTTATAAGCTAGTGCTCTCTCACTCTTCTAAGAGAGCTTTACGTTTGCTAGGCGACTGGTTAATCACCAGGAGGAGTTTGGGGGAGACAGCCTTTGCTTTCCCTACTTTTAAGCTGGCTTATAGAGCGAGAGTCTGATATGACACGGGAGAAGTTCTCGGCTTGGGAGTTCCTGCCTCTGCCCAGATAGACTTCTCAAACCTCATAGACTCTCCCTGGCGTTTTTTTTTTTTTCGAGCGTTTGAAGTTTTGCTGTACAATTATGTCATGCATAAACAAGGCTTTCAGGGATGGCTCCAATGATCTGACAGCCACGTTCTCTGCAGGAACAAGTCCCTCAGGGATGGCTCCAATGATCTGGCAGCCATGTTCACTGCAGGAGTACGTAAGAGGCAAGTGCGCTCAATGTGTTCATTGTCAAGACAAACTTCACGATGAAGTCTACCAGGCTGTCTTGACAGCATTAATGGAAGGCGACTGGATGGTCTCTCTCGACCTTCAGGAGGCATACTTCCACATTCCTATACACCCGGATTCCCAACCGTTTCTGAGGTTTGTTTACAGGAATGTGGGGTACCAGTTTCGAGCCCTGTGCTTTGGCCTCAGTCCTGCTCCTCTCGTGTTTACGAGGCTCATGAGGAATGTGGCAAAATCCCTCCATCTATTGGGATCCGAGCCTCCCTGTACTTGGACGACTGGCTTCTCAGAGCATCGTCCAGTCTTCGCTGTCTGCAGGATCTACATTGGACGTTGAGTCTGGCCAGGGAGTTGGGACTTTTGGTCAACCTAAAAGTCCCAACTGATCCCATCCCAGATTATTCTATATTTGGGGATGGAGATTCGCAGTCCAGTTTTTTTTTCGGGCTTTTCCGTCTGCCACCCGAATAGAACAAGCCCTGCTCGAAGTCCAACTAATGCTGAAAAGAGAACGTTTGTTCAGTCAGGAGTTGGAACAGTCTCGTAGGGACTCTCTCATCCCTGGAGCAGTTTGTCTCACTAGGGAGACTACACCTTCTGCCTCTCCGGTTCCATCTAGCCTCTCACTGGAACTAGGACAAGACGTTAGAGACGGTATCATTCCCAGTCTCCGAACCAGTAAAGGCATGCCTGAAATGGTGGGACAGCAATATCAGTCTGAGAGAGGGACTATCCCTAGCAGTCAAGAACCCAAACCACGTGTTGTTCTCAGACGCGTCGGATTTGGGTTGGGGTGCGACCCTGGAAGGTCGGGAATGCTCGGGTCTGTGGACCTCAAGTCAGAAGAGCATGCACATCAACGGCAAGGAGCTATTAGCAGTCCACTTGGCCTTGATGATATTCGAAAGCTTCTTCGAAACTAAGTGGTAGAGGTCAACTCAGACAACACCACAGCTTTGGCGTACATCTCCAAGCAAGGAAGCACACACTCCTTCACGCTGCTCGAGATCGCAAGGGACCTTCTCTTATGGTCAAGAAATCGAGGCATCTCCCTGTTGACGAGATTCATCCAGGGGGACTTGAACGTCTTGGCAGACTGTCTCAGTCGGAGGGGTCAGGTGATACCCACGGAATGGACCCTCCACAAGGACGTGGGCAAGAGTCTTTGGGCTACTTGGGGTCAACCCACCATAGACCTCTTTGCCTCCTCGTTGACCAAAAGGTTACCTATCTATTGCTCTCCAGTCCTAGATACAGAAGCAATCCACATAGACGCATTTCTACTGGATTGGTCTCTTCTGGACTTATATGCATTCCCACCATTCAAGATAGTCAACAAGGTACTGCAGAAGTTCGCCTCTCACGAAGGGACAAGGTTGACGTTGGTTGCTACCCTCTGGCCCGCGAGAGAGTGGTTCACCGAGGTACTTCAATGGCTGGTAGACTTTCCAAGAAGTCTTCCTCTAAGGGTAGATCTGTTACGTCAGCCCCACGTAAAGAATGTCCATCAAAGCCTCCCCGCTCTTCGTCTGACTTCCTTCAGACTATCGAAAGACTCTCAAGAGCTCGAGGCTTTTCGAAGGAGGCAGCCAGTGCGATTGCAAGAGCGAGGAGAGCTTCTACCATTAGAGTATACCAGTCGAAGTGGGAAGTCTTTCGAGACTGGTGGAAGTTAGCATCTGTGTCCTCGTCCAGTACCTCTGTAGCCCAAATCGCAGATTTTCTTTTACATCTGAGAAAGGTTCGCTCCCTTTCAGCTCCCACGATTAAGGGCTACAGGAGCATGTTGGCTTCGGTCTTTCGACATAGAGGCTTAGATCTTTCCAACAATAAAGATCTCCAAGATCTCCTTAAGTCTTTCGAGACCTCTAAGGAACGTCGTTTGGCAACTCCTGGATGGAACTTAGACGTGGTCCTAAGGTTCCTCATGTCAGACAGGTTTGAGCCATTACATTCAGCCTCCCTGAAGGATCTCACCCTCAAGACACTTTTCCTAGTGTGCTTGGCTTCGGCTAAAATGGTCAGTGAACTTCATGCCTTCAGTAAGAACATTGGCTTTTCTACAGAAAAAGCCACTTGTTCACTTCAACTTGGTTTCCTGGCCAAAAATGAACTGCCTTCTCGTCCTTGGCCTAAATCTTTTGATATTCCTTGCTTATCAGAGATTGTAGGCAACGAACTGGAAAGAGTATTATGTCCTGTTAGAGCTCTTAAGTTCTATTTAGCTCGTACTAAGTCATTACGAGGTAAATCTGAGGCATTATTGTGCTCAGTTAAGAAACCATCATTGCCTATGTCAAAGAATGCTTTGTCATATTTTATCAGATTTTTAATACGAGAAGCTCATTCTCACTTGAATGAGAAAGACCGATGTTTGCTTAAGGTTAAGACGCACGAAGTTAGAGCTATAGCAACCTCCGTGGCCTTCAAGCAAAATAAATCTCTGCAAAGTATTATGTACGCGACTTTTTGGAGAAGCAAGTCAGTGTTCGCGTCATTTTACTTAAAAGATGTCCAGACTCTTTACGAGGACTGCTACACACTGGGTCCATTCGTTGCAGCGAGTGCAGTAGTGGGTGAGGGTTCTACCACTACATTACCCTAATTCCAATATCCTTTTTAATCTGTCTCTTGAAATGTTTTTAATATTGTTTTTTGGGTTGTACGGAAGGCTAAGAAGCCTTTCGCATCCTGGTTGATTTGGCGGGTGGTCAAAGTCATTTCTTGAGAGCGCCCAGATTAGGGGTTTGATGAGGTCCTGTTGTATGGGTTGCAGCCCTTAATACTTCAGCTCCTGGGAGTCTTCCAGCATCCTAAGAGGATCGCTGGGCTTCGTGAGGAAGACAGACTAATAAGGCAGAGTAATCGTCTAAGTCAACTTCCTTACCAGGTACCTTTATATATTTGGGTTTTGTTATGATATAACTGTCAAAAACTCTAAGCGTATACGCTGTAAACTTAATTAACTCTGGTCTCTACCCACCACCATGGGTGTGAATCAGCTATTATATATTCACCGGCTAAGTTAAATATTTAAAAATGATATTTTAATTATAAAATAAATTTTTGAATATACTTACCCGGTGAATATATAAATTAAAGGCCCCCCCTTCCTCCCCGATAGAGACCCAGCAGGATGAGAAAAATTGGGTCTGTTTACATGTATATGCGGTATCTGGCCGATAGTTGGCGCTAGTGGGCACACCCGCAACCTTCATAGCGATCGCTCGCGAGTTTTTGTGTGTTTTTCTGTCGAGCCGCCGGAGGCTCAGCTATTATATATTCACCGGGTAAGTATATTCAAAAATTTATTTTATAATTAAAATATTTTTCTGTGCCTTCCTTTCCCAACATTTTTTTCATTTTAGCTAGTTTTTTATTTGATTTTCTCCTCCGTTGACCACCTCTTCTATCATTTTCACCAGCATTCTTAATTCATCATTTTCCTTCCTTTCCTTCATCCTCACATTTTTTCTTCTTCTGTTTTATTCTCAAGGCATTTGATTATTCTATCATACTTTGCAATTTTTCCACACTTCCAAACTATCAAATTTAGCTTGCTATATCTACCCTTTTCTTGTCCAAAATGAGTCAGGGCCCCCTCTTTAAGAAATGCCCCATATTTGGTTCCATATATGTCACGTGAATAGGGACCTCTAGGGGCCATGGTCAACCGCATTTATTTTAATTCATTTATCTATTTGAACGCTTACCATCACGTACATTCACTTCCATACACTTACGGTTTTTCCTTCAATATTAATCTTGAAATTAATCTTATCACTGATTTTATACTTCTGATACTATACCATATGAGAGTGTTGTTCATTAAAAATATTGTTTAAACTTTATCTAAATCAAATAAGCTGCTTAATCTCTATAAACTTAATACAGTTATGAATTTAATACTGTATTCTAAATTAGGACCCAACCATCATCACATAACATGTATAACAACATATTTCACAACATAATCCTCCTTTATTCTTTTATACTGGCCAATATGACTTTAACCCTTTTACCCCCAAAGGACGTACTGGTACATTTCACAAAACTCATCCCTTTACCCCCATGGACGTACCAGTATGTCCTTGCAAAAAACTGCTGTTTACAATTTTTTTTTTGCATGTTTTAGATAATTTTTTGAGAAATTTCAGGCATTTTCCAAGAGAATGAGACCAACCTGACCTCTCTATGATGAAAATTAAGGCTGTTAGAGCAATTTAAAGAAAATATACTGCAAAATGTGCTTGAATAAAAAGTGACCCCTGGGGGTTAAGGGTTGCAAATTTTCAAATAGCTTTGGGGTAAAAGGGTTAAGTCCTCCCATTACCGCAGAAGCGATATTTAAGGAAATAATACAATGATGAACTTGTATGACATTTTCATTCTAAATAATTGCTCAACCTTACCCCTCTTATAACCCCTGCAAGATCCTCATGTTAAGTATAAGATATTTTATGTATCATACAAATATCCAAGATTTTTTATAACTGGGCTATTTTTCCTTGTTGGAGCCCATTGGCTTATAGCATCCTGCTTTTTGAAAAAGGATTGTAGTTTAGCTAGTATTAATAATTATTTGTATATCTTTCTATACAGCTTTAAAGTTAACGTCAACAGAGTTTGTCACAAGGTATTGGTATAAAAAGGGATTTTGACTAAGGAAAAATCTATTTCTGGGCGAGGAACCTGTGTCGCCCAGTGAAATCCTCCTTTAGCACCATTTCTAAGGCATAGTTATTGCTAAATATACCAGAGAAAAAAAGGATGCATGGAATGCCAGAAATAAACCCAGCTCGCTCACTCTATGAGTGTCGGTATAGTAAACTGGGGCATGATAGAACCATGACCGTTAATCATTACTATCACAAACGTCTCGTACGCACCTTTCTCTGATCCTTACAAGGAGTCACGGAGTCCAACTGTGTACATCAAATCGGCCTGAAAAGAAAACGAAAGTTGGTAAATCGGGAAAGGAGAGGCAATAAAATTATGAATAAGATTTTATGAAAATTACTACAGTAAGATATGGCACAAGGGAAACATTTAATGTTGTGTTTATGGAATATTAAAAGTAAATTAAAATTTGTTAACCAAGACACTGTGATTGAGTTTGCTTTGATAGAATTATTAATTGCCACCCAGAGATTGAGGTGTGTGTGTTACTGCATATATTGGTGTGCTACTGTTGTTAACACACATTTGGGTTCTCTTCAATGTGTTATAGATTAGATTTGGTATGTTACATCTTTTAAGTAAAGTCTAAGTAAGTTAACTTTAAAATAGTTTATTCTTTAAAAACAGTATTAACATCTCCATCACAGGAGTATAGATGGTTTGGTCGGATGACCATTCCGTATGACATCTCAAAGTGAACTGCCACAAATATCCATATTCACGTTAAAGTTTATACAGTTATCTCAGGACTTAAGGATTTATAGTAAACACAACATTAATACCGGAAGGTACTTGTTCCGTTCTCACAGACAACTCTTTCTCACGGGGCTTGGTTGTGTTTACTCTTCATGAAAAATGTTACATTGCTGAGGTTTGGCATTCGCATCCTGCTTATGATATGACTATGGCATTTCTCACACTTCTCTTACTTCCACAGTGACCTGTAGGTCATGTGTTTTAAACAAGTAATATCTAATATATTACACATACAGGGTGTCCACAAAGTCTTGGGTACATGAGATAATTCAACTACAGGGTGTCCACATAGACTGGGTGCATGGGAGAATTCAAATACAGGGTGTCCACAAAGTCTGGATACATAGGATATTTCACTCCTTATTTAAGTTAATTTTCCTGTCCATATTGAATGACGGCTCTGTCTAAAGAAGAACGATTCGAGTTAGTAGTCTTAAGTGGACGAGAAGGAAGGATGGTCTTATCGTAAAATTGCAGAAGAATTTAACCTTCGACACGCTGAATTTTGTAAAATGCATCAAATTATGCATTGAAAATGATGGAAATCGTCTTGAAAATATTAGTTATTAACATTAGATTTAAATAAAATTGTTTCAAAAGAATGTGTTTATCTCCAGTGTACCCAGACTTTGTAGACACCCTGTAGAATATTGCAATATAGATTTAGTATATTTCTTCACCATCAAACCATTGGTACCAGTTTCTCTACGGTATAGAAAGTTGATTTGACAGTGTGGTAGATAAAAGTTCCTTTCAGATTTATGAAAATCTTAATGTTTTCTTTTCACTAAAGATCAAAGCCGATTGATTTTGAGAATTTTCATGTTTTTATATTCATTAGAAATTATCATATTCTTTTATAGTCGTCATCGTCTTCTTCGTCTGCATCTTTTCCCACTTTTATGTGGGGTCGATGTTTCTGGCCAGCGTTCTCCATCTACCTCTGTCCCACACTTCATCACTGGTTATCAGCTTCCTTTATAGTACTTCTATGAAAAAAGAGCCTTCATAGAACTATCAGTGATTATTATTTTAGAAATTTAGAGGGATCTGTGTCTTGGTGTTGCAGGAATGTTAGCTGTTATACTTCAGAAGTTCAAACATGTAAATAATTTTCTCGGTTGAACAGGATGATATAAGTCTTTCATACTTTATATATGACAGATCCTATTTTAATGTTTTTATTGAACTTTGAAATATTTCATATTTATTGCTTACTTTTCATATACAGCATAGTTTATTTTTTATTTCTTGATTTTCTTCCCTCACTGGGTTGCTTTCCATGTTGTGAAGCCCTAGGTTTTTAGCTTGGGTGATAATGATAATAATTTTATTATAGAGATAAATTTAGCAAATTTGGTTTTTAAATGATGACCTTTAATAAATTATTTTTTTCTTCTACAGCATGTATACCTCTATGATGACTTCAGCCTGTTGGAGAAAGAAGTAACCTGGTTAACAAAGATGTCGTAGCTTCTGGCTAACCCATGAGGAGGAGAGATCTAAACCTTACCAAGACGATATTTTGACAGGAGATGAGAAAATACAAGATTTGCAGGAATTGAAAACTAGATAATTATGTCTTGACAATATGAAGTCTCAAGTTTTTTTTTTTTTTTTTTTTTTTTTTTTCTATTATAAAGATGTATTTAAGGATATTACATAGTGCATTAGTCTCAATTACTGGAAATGTTGATAATATTGAAAATATTGGTGAATCTGTCAATTTTGTAATGGAGTTTTTGACCAAAATTTTACATACTGACATTTAAGAAAATACTCCTTCAATAAGCAGATCAAATTCATATCAATGAACAATTCCTTCATATATTTTTTTTTACAAATTTGCAAAAGATTTATTTTAAACTATTGCTGAAAAATCAGCAACAATTTCAGCAGTATATTTGACAAACGTAAATCGAAACTAACGTTTTCCAGAAACCGAACAATAGTTTTTGCCCGTTGATAGGCCGCCTTTACTTGGCTCTAATGTATATGGAAGTTTAGACCCATATAGTGATTTTATATTGAAATACTGTAGCTGGTTTCAGATTTCCAAATTATCTTTGTATTATTCAAATGTAAAATGGTAATATGACTCAATTTTATAACAGACTGTAGTAACTCCAGCTATGCTCATCTCTTCCCTTTTCCCTTCCTCTTATCTCTAATACAGTTTTCACCATTTATATTTTCATTATCAGTGCTCTTTAAAGTTTCTGCTACATAGATTAGCAATTGGACTTTAGTATATATTAACCCTTTTACCCCCAGGCTATTTGGAAATTTCTAACCCTTAACCTCCAGGGGGTTATTTGTTTCCCAGCACATTTTGCAGTATATTTTTTTTAAATTGCTCTAACAGCCTTAATTTTTGTCATAGAGAGGTCAGGTTGGTCTCATTCTCTTGGAAAATGCCTGAATTTTCTCAAAAAATTATCAAAAATATGAAAAAAAAAAAATTTTATAGCATTTTTTTGCAAGGACGTACCGGTACGTCCATGGGGTAAAGGGATGGGTTTTGTGAAACGTACCATTATGTCCTTTGGGGGTAAAAGGGTTAAAAGTCTTTGCTTTCTTTGATAACGACACATTTTGGTTTCCACTTCAACTTATTCTCATTCTAACTGCTCTTTCAGCACCTTTAATGATTCAGAGAACATTCGATGATTGACTTATAAAATCTAGCTATCTATCACAACATTGTTCCTCCCATCCCTCCCTTGTTGCTTTTTTAGGTCATTGAAACCGTACTTCATCATCACTATGAGATCATGGCCTCTACTCATTGTAATTTTCTTTCTTTTCATCATCATCATTACTATCATCTTAGGGTTAGGAATAGGGAAATGAGTTGCCTCCACTCATTTTACCAGAACTATTAGCCTGTACCGACCGTGTGTCACACGATCGTACATACTTCATTTTGTGTATATATTGCTTGTATCTTCGCTCTCCCCTCGCACTAAAAAGAACCTGAAAAATCATGTCTGCTTTTCTCCTGTGTAACAGTGTCAATTTTTAAGCATAGAAATTCTTGTTGCTTTGAAATTTTGTATATAAAGGAGAGTGTTCTACAATAAACTCACTCAGTTGTTTTCAACTAGCCTGTGAGTCACAACCTTCCTCTCGGCTTGTCACAAGCCTTAGGTTTTTCTTTATTCCCTTTTCCATGATTTATTTAACTTTCCAGTAAGATGTGGCTACTTTTGTTCTAATATTTTCCTGACCAACAGTTCAAGATCCCTTCTCGTCACACAAAATATCGCCTCCCTTTTGTGATTTCAAAATATTTTTCAGCTTAGGAAAAACACTTTATCTGGTACTTTTTTTTTTTTTTTTTTTTTTTTTTTTTTTTTTTTTTTTTTTTTTTTGCAGTATAATCTTCTCATTACTCGGGCCATGAATGTTTACATTTTATGGTCATGCTTTTATAAAATCCTTTGCATCTTCATCACCTGAACATGATTCTGCTGCATAGATTAGTTCAGATCTTGTTTACCCAATCTAGTCTTTACTCTTTCAGCTACTGGAATATTGGTATTTGACATCAGTTTAGTTATCTCTACATTCTACTCATGCTGGAGGTTCTTTCTTAACTGTTCATTTAACTATTTCTTCTAAGATGACCTCAGTCATCATAACAGGGTTATCATCTCCCTTCAGGTACTCCAAATATATTTAATTATCTCTACATTCTACTCATGCTGGAGGTTCTTTCTTAACTGTTCATTTAACTATTTCGTCACTGTTCAGTACTGAGACAAAAGTAACAGAAATACTCTACCTCTTCTAAGATGACCTCAGTCATCATAGCAGGGTTATCATCTCCCTTCAGGTACTCCAAATATATTTAGTTATCTCTACATTCTACTCATTCTGGAGCTTCTTTCTAACTGTTCATTCAACAATTTATTCACTGTTCAATACTAGTCAAAAGTAACAGAAATACTCTACCTCTTCCAAGACAACCTCGGTCTCACAACAGGGTTATTATCTCCCTTCAGCTACTCCAAATATAATTAGTAATCATAAACACTTCTTGTAGCAGTACCTTGTACATATTGAACACAGTGCAGTGTTAATCCCGTGCAGCTACAATGCCACTTTCTTGATTACACATTTTCTTTTGGTTTCTTTTGTCATCTTAAGCTTTTTTATTGTTACATTACACTTTCATCTTTTAAACATTTCCACCACCTCTCCCACAAGCTATCAGAATCAGTATCGCCCAGGGTGATGTAGGTTTCCATCTATTCGGATGCCTTTGTAAAACCAATTTGATTATTTCACTACTTAGTTCAAAGTTTCACTTGCTTTTTAAATGTTGCCGTACAATGACTTTCACTAACCACTACATGTCCCAGTGTGATGTAGAATCTTTCTTATACTCAGTACATTTGTAAAGCCCATTTGATTATTTCAGTACTTTGTCAAAAGAACTGCTGTTGTTTTTTATATGTCTTTCAATGTTTCTACAAATCACCTCGTGGTACTGTATTTACTGACACTCCCTTATACTCTTTTTTACCTCATTAATTTTTCAGTTTTCAAAATTTTTACCGCTTTAATTTTTCATTTTTCATGAAGTTACATTGTTTTTATAAGATCTTTTTTCATATTTCTCTGCCTAATGATCAATTTTCTTCTATCCTCTTATATATTTCTTTGCCAGGGTTTGAAAGTCATCTCAATATTCTCAAGTGCCATTTTGTGTTTTTTAGCTCTAGTATAATTGTCTTGTCAAGTCAATGGGTTTCAAGGTGCTTTGTGGGTCTTTTGGCTAACAGGGGTAACTGTTATTTATATGTATGATTTATAATAGATCTTGTATTCCCCTTATTTGTAATTCAATCTTCCCACTCTGCTCATCAGAAAATCAATCAATCCCAGTACTCTTGCTATTGGCCTGAACACTGGATCCCTCTCTAAACCATCATCTTTATCATATTCATGTTTCTGGTACCTTGTGTACCTATTGTAAGTCTTTGCTACTCTTCTTTAGACCTTATTATTAATCTTAATCAACAGCAGGATTTTCTGCATGTGTTGGCTTTTGTCAGCTTTTTCCATCAATTTCTATTTCTTCCCCTAATCCCACTTCACCCATATCCTTCCTCACCACATCTGTCTGATCATATCTGCTGATGCCAAACCCTCGGTAGGCTAGACCAAGCAGTAACTTTCCCACTTTATCTGGTCTTTAGACCGGCAGTAAGTGGGACTGGCTTGGGTTCTTTTCTCTCAATAAAGGGGCATGTTTATTTACCAGTTGTTTAGCTTACTCTCTTCACCCAAGCTCGGCTCTCAACTCTGCTACACAATCCAGTGTATCTCCAAAATAACACAGTGCTCTACATATAAAATCTCTCCATTTATCACAGCTAAGTTTCTGACTACCTTACTCATTAATCCTTTGGCTCTTGTTACATTTGGTACAGAACAATTATCATCCTAATATCTTTTTCATAAAAACCTTAAGCCATCTTTCCACATTGTCCTTTTTCCATTAGCGTCTCTTCTTTCCAGTGTTCCAACGTGTTAAACACTAGGTTACCTGGATAGAGTATCTCTAGACTTGAAGGCTTCCTGTTCTGTATGCCTTTGTAACTTCTTTCACAGCTTCGATGAATATTGAAGGGATCAACACTGATCTTCTATATATATACCAACTTTTATATTTCTTCTTACACATTTGCCACTGGCATCATTCAAAATTGTTTTTTTTTCCCTACAGTAAGGTCAATAGCTTAACAAGCCTTTCTGCTACACATGTCATTGCAATTCTCTTGAGTTTCTTAGAACTGTCATATCTTTTTAGGATCCATAATTAAGTAAACTTATTCTCATTGCACTGTGCTTTTTCCTGCAGTTGCTTCTTTATAATAACTGCAATGTTTGTTGACTGTCTAGCTTAAAACTGACTATTATCAGTCTTTTTAAATGTTTTCCTATATCGCTCAGTCAGTCTTGTTCCTTTATCCTCTGGGTCTAAAATTTTCTCTTTTAAACAGTTGTATGTAGTATGTCTTCCTTTGAAAGGTTTTCATATATTCTGATAAGTGAATGGTGACGGGCTGTCTTTCTGCATGCATTAGGTCACTTCATTGCATATAATCCTGTTTATTTTTTTTTTTTTTATCTTGGACTTTCACTTGCTTTAGCTCTTTAAGATTTCTTCTGGTTCTGTCATCATGCAAATATCATCCAGTTTTTTGTTCATTTTTCCAATCTTAATTTTTTCAAAATACCATCCTTGTTACCTTTCCTCTTTTATCTTTCATTTTCCCATAATTACCTCTTACATACTTTGTCGGCGTACCTCTTATATACTTTGTCTACTTATCTCTTATATACTTTCTCTCCTTTCTTGGAACTTTTTCTGTATTGCACAATCCTGAAACACAGACTTGTGACTCTCAAATGCTGATATATTTACAAAATGGAGATCTTTAAGGGACAGACCCAGTTATATTTATAAATCAGGTCTTTATTGAATTATTTCAAGCCAAAAACTATGTAATCCCTGTTTGTGAGTGATGAAAGGAGGAGATAAAACATTGTAAACTTTGTTTGATTTTTAAAAGTTAGAACAGTTTAAAGGAACGGTCATCAGAGAATAAGGAATTCCAATTACGTTTTGATTTACAAAAGAATAAAAATGTGTTATGTGTTTTATTAATTTCTCTTTCTCATCTCAGTTATCTCTCTTATTAAATTCCTATACTGTTTTAGGCATAGTCATTAAATTTACTTGCCTTTTCTATGCTTAATTTTCACATGTCCTTGGTATACACTACTGCCATTTCGGGTGTCCTTTTCATTTGGGTTTGAATAGAGACCAGATGTAAAATTGTTTTGATTGTCAAGTGATTTTACTAATTTTTAGTCTTCTGTAGACTAAGTGGTTTCGTGTATTGGGAAGTCCTTTTTTTAACCGTCTTTTGCATTTGTCTTGCTTTCGTTTCGGTTTCCTTGCCAGCACTTGGTATGAATAGAGTTGAAACTGTGAGCGCAATGTCACAGTTTTTTTTATTGTGTACTGTATATGAAGTAATACAGTTAATATTAACCTCTTGTTGCTGTAGGGCAGTCCTTCCTTTGGTTATCATGTGGTATTGAATTTTAGTGCAGTACAGCATGTAGATCACGCACTATAGGAAAAATCCACTTGGATGGCTGAAGTGAGGTTTTGAAAAGTGGCCAATATTTCTTTTATCGATGTTCACTGAGCATGAATTTTCAGAAACTGGTTTCAAGTTTCACCTTTTAAAAATCCTTTTTTGGGGAACAAAACTATAATGTGATGTTTTGACATGTCATCACCTCTTCAAATGTATGCAACATAGTTTGCTTTATTGGAGTTGAAAGCCTGCAGAGTTCTTTCCCCATTACAGTACTTTGGGTTGTTTTTATTTTTTGCATTAATTCTTATCTGGTCACTTTGTCCAGGACCTTGACTGGCTCGTGAATGAAGCTACTCTTGGGAGGATCACATTCTTTGACATCCCCAGGTGACTTTAGTTCAGCTGTTGATTTATGGTAGATTTGGAGCCAGATTGGTAAAAAATCTCTTTAGATCCAAGTTGGCACTTTTAGGCTGAAATAAGTGGCTGATTACAATTTGTTTTTTTATGTAACTAATATAGTTTCTTGGAAATAATTTGGTTTCGATTTGGTTTTGTAGTTGCAGTACCATATAATAATGTTTTTCTACTATAGAATATTTTTAATGGTGTCATTTTCAAAATTTGCCTAGTTAGGATTACATCTGCCAATTTTTTTTTGGCTTGTGATGTGCCTTCAGTATCAAAAGTATTCGGAACCAAAGGTTGGGTTCCAGAGAGCTTGATTGTTGCTCTTACTTTTGAAAATGTACCGAAGTCAGTATTCAACTTGTATACCAGTAGCTGGTTTTTCCAACAGGGTCTCTTAAGAGCATCATCATCATGCATTGCTTGTGTCCTTAACAGTACAAGAAGGAATTTGCTCCTTTGACCATAATGGTTTGCAATGGTCTTTCAAACAGTAATATCAGTATTAATTCTTGTGACCTCATCTGAGAGATAAAAACTGATTTGAAGTGCTTGCAATTCTATCTTGGTTGTTTTGATTTGTTGATTTTTTTTATTTCATAATCCGCTGTCAGTTTCTTCCCTATTGATGTTTAATTCTCGCTGGTTTTACTATTGAATTTTGATATAATCCTCTCTGGCAGGTTTCTTTGCTGTCAATTTTTTATATGCATATTCTCTCGGTTACTTTGCCGTTGATGTTTTGTCGTAATCATCTTGTTTCTTTGTAAGCTAGTGACCAAGGCCTTAGATTTTAATGGTTCTCTAAACTTATGTCATATAAATCTTGCCAAGCTCCTTATGTATCAACTCTGTTCAAGTTTTAACATTTTGTGTAGAACTTTTTGGGTTGAGCGGGAAAAGAAAAATTTGACCTCAGTGACACTTCACTTATTTCATTCCTGTTTCTCACCATCTCTGTTGTAAGGTCAACACACCTAGGGGAATCTCTCTCTCTCTCTCTCTCTCTCTCTCTCTCTCTCTCTCTAATATTTTGTCACATTCGTTCTCATTTTGTGTACAGCATTCTAATTCTCATTTCATTTAGATAACTATTCATATATATTCTAATCAAGTTCTCTAATTTTTGTTTATTTTCTACATACTCTCTCTCTCTCTCTCTCTCTCTCTCTCTCTCTCTCTCTCTCTCTCTCTCTCTCTCATGCAATTTACCAACCTATAATTATTTGCTCGTTCTCGTTTTTGTCTATTTTCTACTCTCTCTCTCTCTCTCTCTCTCTCTCTCTCTCGCAATTTACCAACCTATAATTATTTGCTCGTTCACGTTTTTGTCTATTTTCTACTCCTCTCTCTCTCTCTCTCTCTCTCTCTCTCTCTCTCTCTCTCTCTCTCTCTCTCTCTCTCTCTCTCTCTCATATCCTTTTTCCTATTTCACCTATATTCTATCTAATTTCACCTGTTTATCTCTATTTCACCTATATTCTCTATAATTTCACCCATGTTTCTCGTGCCCTGCATATCAGTCTCGTTTTACCAATATTCTTTTTCTCTTTTTCCTATATTCACTATTTTCCCGTTTCCTTTATTTCAGCTATTTTTTTCCTCATTTCGCCCACATATCTCATTTTTACCTATATTCTTTAGTTTCACTTATGTTTCTCTTATTTCACCTTTATTCTCTCTAGTTTCACCTATATGCTCTCCAGTTTCACTTATGTTTCTCTTATTTCACCTCTATTCTCTCTAGTTTCACTTATATGCTCTCCAGTTTCACTTATGTTTCTCTTATTTCATCTTTATTCTCTCTAATTTCACCTATATGCTCTCCAGTTTCATCTACATTTTCTCGTTTCACATATATTCTCTAATTTTACTTGCATTTTCTCGTTTCACCAATGTTCTCTCATGTCATCTACATTTTCTCATTTCACTATTCTCTCTGGTTTCATCTATATCAATTTCACTGGTTTTATTTTACCTGCGTTCTTTCATTTCACATGTTACTCGCTAGTTTCACTTGATTTGCTCTAGTTTCACCCATATTCTGTCGTGTTATTTCCCACTTTCTCGTTAAAATTCTCTTATCTAGATAATCATTTCACCAATATGCCATTTCTCTCGTTTTAATCTCACGTATTTGCTATTTGTCTCATTCTTTTTTTTCTCCAACCATTCAGTAATATACATATGGTGTATTATGATAAAACGACCATAAAAAAAAAATGGCAGCAACCTAACTAACTATAATGAGGTTGCATATCTATTATAAAATGACGTAATAAGTCATCATGATGGCATCGTAAATTATAAATCACTTAGTGGCGTCATAGTTGTAAATGACGTCACATTTAATGCCGTCATAGTTATAAATGACGTCACATATTGGTATGAGGTTGCATATATTATTATAAGATGACGTAATAAGTCATCATGATGGCATCGTAAATTATGAATCACTTGGTGGCGTCATAGTTATAAATGACGTCATATCTAATGCCGTCATATATTGGTATGAGGTTGCATATACTATTATAAAATGACGTAATAAGTCATCACGATTGCATCGTAAATTATAAATCACTTGGTGGCGTCATAGTTATAAATGACGTCATATATTGGTGGCATAGCTGTGAATGATGCCACGTTTTTGTGTAACAGTGGTTGTTACCGACAGCTGTATCTATAAATTAATAAATAAAATTTCTAATAAGCGGACATACTTTTATTTAAATCCATAGGGTATTACATAAATGTGGTGTGGTTAACCTGAATATAAATAAAAATGGGAAAATAAAAAAATATATTTTTTTTTTACCCCAGCATTGCAATTGACCCGTGGAGGAGAGTGTTCTCAGCGGGATGTGACCAGCCAGTTATCAGTTTCGGAACCAATCCAAAGGTTACTAAGCTGATTGCTGAGATGGTGGGGGAGAAGCCCCTCCCCTCCCTTGGGCTCCCCCAGATGCATACCCATTTTCTCTGTCTCTATTGAAGAATGTAAGTATCTTCCCAATGTAAAAACGGCTATGTACAGAACTCCAAGGGTGGGGGGTGGGTTAAGGTTATACCCCCTGAGACATGCCTGAGCTTACAGTCGCTCTTTTGGCTATGATGTATTTTGGTACCTCTACAAACTTTCGTCATAGTAGGCTCTTGTGAAACATGGCGTGAAAATCCCGTAGGGTTTCACTAGAAAATCTCGCAAAAAAGTTGAAGTCTAAAGACGTGAAAAACCAAGTAAAGTTCCTCGTGGACAACACTCAAGAAACTCTACGGGGTGAAAACATACATTTAGACAATCTGCTTTTAGTTTTCCTTAAGGTTTTCTTTCACAGGAAATGTCTCGATATAGAAAACGGATGCACGACTTTTCTAGCTTATGGGATACCATAGCATTTCAAGCTACGTTAAGGGGGCACTGAATTAGGGACAGAAAATTCTTAAGACACATTAAATGGTAATTTAATTCGAAATATTACTCTAAAGGGATACTTTATTCTTGTTTTCAAAGCTATTTAAAACAAAATTTAAATTGATATCTCAATATGAATGATTAACTGAAATTATCTATGGAGTTTAGGGGACTTATACAGCAAATTCTCCAGCATTATCCAGAATACTGACGTCAAATTTGACATCAAGATGTCAATAAAGACGACAAAATTGACTCGTTCTGTGATCATAAGAGTTATAATCACGAGAGACTTCAAATTTTCTCATCAATATTAACTACTTGATGTGAAATGCGACAACAAAATCTAGAATCATGTCAGAAATTATGCAAAAAGTGACATTGAAATACTCTACTCAACTGATAGCAAATTAATTAGATTTTTTTAAACTGAAAAGATTAATTTATTACTTTGCAATTTAAATAATAAATTTCGTTTATTCTAAGTTTCCTGGCTTTTTCTCATGTAAATCACATGATTTAAGCAAAAATTTACTTTTAAAAAAACCATTCGTATTATAAGGCAATTTTTACAGACTTTAATTTTACTTTTCATTGAACAGTATACTTTACGTAAATTGGATGATTTAATACTCTTAATTGACTAAAAACTTGTAGTTTTAAAGAGTCGTTTTTACATTATATAGGAGACTTGATTTAAATTTGTTTTAAAATGAGTTATACAATTTGGAGAGCTATTCTGAAAAATATCTACTGGAATTTACTTTAATCTGACTTTGAAAACAAGCAATATTTCAACTATTAACTGATAAGTATACTTATTTCTTTTGCCGATTATTCTTTTATTTCAATTAATTTTAATATTGCTAAAATTTTAGGATTTTACAGAACTTTAGTAAAACTTGCCGACTTTTAACTGCTTACAGATTTTCTTTTTAGATAATTTTCCTTTACTTAAAACCTTTATAACGTCATTTATCAGGTTTGACTAATTTTACTGATATTTGAATTAACTATTGCTTAGTCAATTTATTTATAATAAACTAATTCACCTGCATTTTTAAAACTTGCATTTTTTTCGAGCTTTTAACTTGCCATTTTTTGATTATACAATTCTTTAATTTTACCTTTTTTTTTTTTACCTTTAATCACACTTGCAATTTTTCTTCAATGAAACAATTAAATCTGAATAATCTTAAAGTATATTGCATCAAAAATACTTAATTTCTCTTGTATATTCTATCAAACTCTGATTTTTATATAAGTAGCACCTTGTTTCCTACATATATTTTAATCAAACTTTAAAAAATCTAGTTTATATTTTCCCCTAACAAAGTTAATTTTAATTCTGAATCACGGTTCTTTATAATTTTAGTTTACCTAATAAAAATAATTGAAACAATGTGGGCTAAACTGCAAGTACACTACTTTAATTTAGGTTACCCCCACGAATTTAATTTAAAACGCATTACCCACCTTTCAAGTTAATTACCCCATGATTTTATCAATTTGGATTAAATTGCACTAACTACGTTACTGTAACTGCTTCTAGGTTTAACTAAATTTAATTTCTATGTTAATCCAAATTATGAACTGTTAAGGTTTACCCCTTAAAGTTAATTCAAAATACTCAGTGTATTGTTTTTTTATGCAGACTTCCATTTACCGGATTTATTAGTTTAGCATCACAGCTATTTCATCAAATTGCCCTTTTGAAAACTTAGCCCATTAAAATCAATTAGGACCTTTCATTACTTTATTTTTAATCAGGTGCTACTTTAATCAACAGCTATTTACATTACTGTTTTACAAACGTTTCACTTTCTTCTCAGATGTCACCGTTAATAACTACGGGGATTTCACAAGTAAACCCAACAAAATTCAATAAAGTTTAATTTTATTCAAAATTACAAGTCTTCCTTCAGTCTGTTACAATAATACAATTAGTTACATTAAGACACACAGCTTCCCCAAAAGCAGAGGAGACCAAAATACCTAAATTCATCTTATGGTTAAGACACCATTCGGTGTAAGTGATTGAGTTGGGTAAATTAGACATGTAAAGCCAATATCTTTACATGAACCAGTGGGCCACTTCAAAGTCTGAGATCGGCCCTACAAAATTTATGTCATTGCCAGATAATTAGAGAGAACTGTCCCATGCTTGATTCAGACATTTCTTTAGCATTGTTAAAGTGCTTTCTAGTTAAGATTTCACATTAACTGGCTTGGATAACTTAAAACTGCTATTTTAGATTGCTTACTAATAAAGACCTTCAAATGATGGTGTTCATATAATTTGAACAGGAGCACACAAAAATTTCCAATTTCTTCAGATCACTACAAGAGGCTTTATATAAGTTACTAGACTGTAGAAATACAATTTTGTACAAATCACTATAATAGCAATACTAAACCATGAATATTGCCCATTCCATACAATTGGCAAGGACAGAGATATCATTGCTAATGTTGAGACTAAGTAATACTAGTGTGGAACAGACTTCCAGTGAAGTTGGACTTGATTCCACACAACAGTCTGTAAAAGACGATATCAGCAGATAAGTTACAAAACATCACTAATTTTGACGTTATTTTTCCTGTCATTCAAACCTAGCTATTTAATATGGATTATCCTTTTGGCAAACCTGAAACTAACCATGAGACTTTTAGCATGGCGGAACAACCCCACCGCTAGTTAGTGGTTAAGGGGAAAGGGTAGCCGGAGTAACAGCTACTCCTCTCACACACCTGAGTATTCTGGTCACTTTGGATTGCAAGCAGGACTTATGGGAGACAGGCGATGGCTGGACAATTTGTATAAATAGCTTAAAGTTTATGAAAATTATAAATTGCTTCCATATTCGTCATTTGTTCCATCACCAAACAAACCAAACGCCATTTAATAGGGATGATTTGCCCACTAGGTGGGTGGAAGTCCTTACCAACTGGCTGATCTCTGACCCGGGGTTTTCCTGTGTGTGTTCCACATGTAAAAGGAAAACCCCGACACTTTGCTTAACTATGACATGCAAAAGCACTGTTAGCATCCTGAGCAATTTTGGTGAATGCGTGATGCTAGCAGTGTGACTAGTCTACGGAAAACACTCAGAATCTAAGGAATCTTAGAAGTAACCAAAGACGTTAACTAATCCCAACTTGCCAGGTGGTATGGGGATGCAGATGCAACAAGTATTTCTATCTATACTAGGTTAGACAGGGGAAATAGTTATACCTGCACACAGTGGAGGTCAGATTTGCAGAGTACTGTAGGAGCTGTTGCCCTGTGGGGGGGGAGGGAGATTAAAGAAAGAATGAGGGAGATGAAAAAAAGAATGACCCAATCACTTTTGTCAGTACCAGGATTTCCTTGGTTAACTCTGCCCTCACCATCTGCTACTTGTCTATCCAGGAGCTCGAGGCATTATAAACCATTTGTGTAGGCACCACAGATACATTGGAGAACGTCTGCATGACCCTGAGGGAGGTGAAGGTCTGCAACGCTTTCACCTTGCTACTGGCATGGCCTGCGTCACCAGTACCTGGTTGAAAGTTATGGACAAATTTCTATCCTAAATGTTATGAGCTATAGGTGACCTCTATGAGAAGGACTCAATGACCGGTCCATGAAAGTCACGATCGAGTTCCTGATGAGCCTCCTTTGACTCTAAGGTAAGCGAAGCATGCTGAACACTCGAGGCAAACTATTGTATCTTCCTTGAGCTTATCACTGGCTTAATGGCCATTGATGTTGATCAATGATCAAGCTACAGTAGAATTTCATGTCCTGAGAGCTTTAACCCACGGTCCGAGCTGTCTGGAAAGTAGTTGGATGTTACTCCGTTCCTCGCCGTGAGCAAGACCCGTTGAGGGCGACTCATAGGGTACGCCTACTGTTTTGGCCGAAGGGAACCTCAGGAGAGACCTGTCCTCAGGATCAGGTGAAGATCTGCCGTCGAGGAGTCTTGGGTCGTCGGGGGGAGACCTCCCGATGGCAAACCATACACAACCCTCACCACGCAGAAAATAGAGTCGCAAAGGAAGTCCTCAAAGGGAATTGTAGATGTGTCACTAGACGTGACTTGTCCGGCAAAGCGAGTCTGATGGGCTAGCCGAGTCTCTTAACGAGACAAGACTGCCGACAAGACCTGTGCGGTGGCAGGTATGGGAGAAGCCATTTGTCCTCAGAGGAATCTCTCAAAAGGGAGCTTAACAGGTGAAAGCAGCCATTCTCCTACAGGAAGAGGAGATCAATGCCTGTTATTTGTTATGGGTGCAGCTCCCTGAAAGGAGGAAGGCCTTTGAACAGACTGGTGGAGGAAGTCTCCCATGAATGGGCGATTGGATGAATTCCAAATCCCAGACAGAATCCCCCCGAAGGGAAGACAACGCAGGTGAAGGAAGTGTTTCCCGTGAACGCAACAGAAAAATCTCTGCCGTTGCCGTCGGTAAATCTTCCCGAGGGAAGAAAAATGCATTTCCTGGAGATTAGCAGTGTACCATTCGTGCTCTGGCTAAGGTCCTGAGGAAGAGTGGTACTGTATAAGGCTGCCTACCCCCCTTTGATGCTTCCATAAGAAACATTAAATCTGGGAAAAAATGAGAGATGCATTCCCTGGAATACATTCTCGTCTGGCAACCACCTTACCAAGACAGTCTCTTGATTGCATCTCGCAGAGAACTAGAGGAAAGGAAGATTCCTGGTCCGAGGGACCTGGGACCTAGCCGTTCCTGAAAAGGTTGGATTTGGCAAACCTGCGGAAGCTTATGCAGGCTGATGACCATGTCTATAGATACCCGTATTCGATATGAAAGTCGAGTCTCTCGAGATTGCTTTAATCCTCAGGTCGGGTAAAGTCGATGTGCCTCCAAGGAGCTCAAGACTTATGATCAGCCAGTAGTCCCTAAGTCTTCACAGACGAGGCTGATTCTAAAGGGGAAGGTTGACCCAAGTCAAAAAACTCCTGTGAAAACTATCTAAACTGCAGCACCATTCCTTGACATAACAGGCTGAAGAGGGATGTCCAGGAAAAAGGATTAGGAGTACGAGTCCAAGTGGTCAATCTTGTACAGGAAGCAATGGGCTAACTGTCTGTATGACTGCAAGCCTTTTCCTTGCATGATAAAAGTTTTAAGATAAAACTTGTTCCCTGAGGAGAGACTAAAACTGGACACTTCTGTCAGTGACCGAAGAAGTTCGGCGGCATCTTGAACTGCATCTTGCCGTGAGACGCGATGTTCTGATCCTGAGGATAAAGAGAACCACTTCCCACCAACCAAAGGAGGATGGAAGAGACAAGAGAGTATGCTCTTGTACCTTGGATGTGGACTCTGTCCTTGGTGAAAAAACAAGACACTTCAAGCTTGTAGCAGGGATTTATCTCCATTACTAGAAAAACTTCCTTCACGAGGATGAGAAAGGTTGATATCCGAAAGGTTGATATCCCTTCTGAACAAGTCTGGTCGAAGGGAGAGCTCCAGCTACGGAAGTTATTGTCCAAGTTGACGAACAAGACTGAGTCTAGTGAGGGGTTGGGCAAATATGTCTCTATGGGAAAGGCTTTCACGGATGGAGGCTGAAGGTGCTCGCACAGAGGTCCGAGGGCGCATAGGCCGACAGAGACCTCGAGCACACAAGTTGCAGACCACCTCTAGTGTTCCAGTAGCTCACCTAAAAGTTGGCAATCAATTATGCCTAAGATTTCTTAGCATAAACAGAGGGATTTACTAAACACACTAACAATCTCATATTCTTTCGTTTAAGCAGTATATATCTTGATAGCCATCCTGAAATGAGATAAGTCACAGACTTCTGCATATCCAAGACTCTCAAAATCTCGCTTACTAAAATCAAAATTATATACTTACTAGATTAAAAAACATATCAGAATATCATATTAGCCAGAATAACAGATTTTTTAAGACAAAATTCTGTACAGGACAAATGCCTTTCGAATTATGAAATGCAGGCTCATCTTTTAGACCACAGCCTTTTTGATGAAAAAATGCTACCAGTTCCAAACTTCTCATAAATACCAGTAAAAATGCCCTGAGCTACAATATATGACTGGAGATTATGAATCCTGAAGACCAAACCAGTTATTGAAGGTAAAATGACGAGACTTTAAATCCACCATTACCAAGTCCATCTTTAATTTCTGAAGCCAATAGCACAATAAACTATTCCTTTCTTAGATAAAATTCTGGACATGACCTACTTTAATCAGACTAAAAGACACACTTAAGTGTTTTAAAGCAGACTTTGAAACGGAGACCAAGGGATAATGTCATTGTATGTTAATAGTCTATCACAGATGTGGTGGTGATTGTAAGGGTATATTTTTGCATTATGACGACATTTTGCAGTCTTCTTCCAGATTTGATTGTTAGCAATGCTTAAATAGAGTGATTGCGCAAATAGCTAGTGATTATTTGTTAACAATCAACCCCATATGCCAGCTGTAAGTTGTTCAATTCTAGTGTGTGCTTACACAACAGCAGAATGTCTTAGCAGTTACTACAGCTTCATCCCGTTACTAACCAAGCCCTGCCCATCACAGACTCAACAACCGATGAAGGTTGAGAATATGAAGAGACCAACAATCACTACCTAGAACAAGCTAGAAGTGGTCCCACTTCACAAGATCTTCAGAATTCTTGAGGAAACGGGAATAATAGAGAACAATTCTGAAAATGCCTTATATCATCAGCAGCCAGCAGCCTAAAAACAAGAATGAGGAAACATTCAAGCAGCCATATAGAAGCTCGCACCCAGTGTTGAGAACATGATTGCTATTGTATCTTTACACAAGATGCATAAGAGATGAATCAAGAAGTGCATTTTTTGCTCAACTTCTGGGGAAAGCCAATGTGAGAAAATTTACGTTACACAAACTCCAATAAATCCGTTGATTACATAAACAAGATTTTGAGGAACGGAGTAACTAAAGGGATTACCCACTGACATTTGCTTAAATGTTTTAGGTGACAAGAATCAATACCTGGAACTTGAACTGCCAGCATGTACAGAGTAAAGAAGCTAGTAAGCTCTCCAGTTTCCTCTTTGGGTAGTTGTGGTGCTGAGGGTGCACTCTGTAACATACAAAAAGAAATAGGCAATTTCTGTGAAAGAAGAAGCAAGTGCTAACACTGAGGAAAATAGTCATGGAGGTGCCTCCAATATTTGTTTAGGGAGAAATGTCCAGCCTATGGCCAGACCTGCACTCTTCACACTTGCAAGCACCAAAAGTTTTCAGATTGCAGATTGAAACCTAAACAATGTGCACCCAATTATATTCCAGAAACAAGCATGCAGAGTTTTCATTGTGCACAACTGGCACAATGCAAGAATTCAGTTTAAGGTCTTGTTTTCAGGCATCACATAAATAAATGTGCGACCGATAGCTTTTCCATACATCCAAAGAGCAACCATTTATTGAAACTAAATGGCTACCAACAGAAGACACTACACGACACCTCATTTTAACCTGACCTGCAGGCTAGAATTTAACGTTCTTGAAAAGATGGATACGAGAGTAGAGGTTTTTTCAGCCTCAAGGTAGTTAACAGAACAGGAATAATCAAGGACCTCATCCCTGTTATAATGAGCTTGCATGCAGCCCACAAAGGTAGGATTAGGATTCTGGGAGCATATATTATCAGGTCTTTTGGAACCTGCAAATCTGGGCTTAAAACTTTAACCAGATGCTCTGGTTAACATAGAACTAAACAATTAGTTTTCAGTAGAGGCATGTAAAGCTCTTGGCATTATCAGTAAAAACCTTTCATCCATTGGCGAGATGACTCCGAGTCTATATTTCAACAGCTGATCATTGAAAATATCCACAAAGGGAAAGTCTCCCACTACCTCCCATCAAACTTCAATTTACAGCTACACAGGAAAATACAAAAAAATAAACAATAACACAATGATCGCTATCATTCCAGCAACTTCAACATGTAGATACCTGCCCTAACCTCTTATGATAGTCACAATTATGAAGCTCATGATAAAGAGGACACCACACCCCTGAACAAGTGCCACTTCATTGGCAAGACCAAGTGAATGTTGACTAATAGCAATTTTGTACTTGGTATTTTGGAACCCATTCCTGTTGAAAAGCCTGTCACATGATGATGATGCATGGACATGTGTGCTAAAAAGAACGGCAAGCCACTCAGGACTGTCAATTACCAAGCACTTAGAAGTTTGCATGCAAGGAAATAGGTCTCCACAATCACCAATCCTTCAGGAAAGTGCAGTGCTAAAGCAGAGAAAACATTTAGATGCCTGGAACAGCTATCGGTGTTCCAATATGAACTTGATAATGTCACCTCTTCATTTATCACACCATGGGGACAGAGGATATAAGACTGTCCCCCAAGGTTGCATAGCATCAGAGAATGGATACACAATACACTGATGAAATAGTAGGACATCTCAATTTCATAAAAGATGATGCATCACTGACACCCTTCACCTTTAGTGGGCATGTACAAGTAAGGAGTTTTCACAGAACAGTAGAAGAGAGACTTTCAGAAGGAATAGCATTTCTGTACAGTATATGAAATTGAGAAATATCTTTGCACAAGCTGATTTGAAAGATATTTTCAAACAATCCATGAGTTTCTGACACCAAAGAACATAACTGAGGCTATACAGCTTTGGTTTGACCTTATATATCCAGTCAAGCTATACCTTCAGTGAGATTGGAAGAGTGCTCGCTGCATCGAGTTCTTCAACCATGGATTCAATTCTAGTGATACATCTATAACCCATTTCAAAAACCAAACCTTTAAACATCAGAAAAATAAAAGAGGGCATAAGGATATTTGATAAATCTTGACCCACATGCTTGGTTAGACTGGTTGTAAAACCAAATTGAATTTAGGCTGCTACAGGAACATAGCACATCCGAAATCAGAGCCCTTTTGCTGTCGTATTGGATGGGACATCACACCTGTGAGAAGTTGCATCTCTAGTTCTGTTGAATCTCATGCCCCAGTGTCATGAAAAGCCCTAGTAGAAGAGGATGCTTTGGAAAAGCAAGGTAATTTGAGCTTGGATGCAAGAACCTACAACATTGCAAGCCCCTCCAGAAAATTTCAGATATGAGATCCCTGGAAGATTTTCCAAAAAAAGGCTAAAGATTTGAAAGGAAAAATAAAAATTCATGTAGGTTTTAGATAACACACATACAATGTGCAAAGAACAGCAGATGGCTTATTCCAATACCCATCTCACTGTGAAAATGTCAAATTTACTTTAATAAAAAGTCCATGCAGCCACGGTGTTTTGCCGATAAATCCATTCTTCCTGAACATGTCCCATGAAGAAAGCAGATGTCAAGAACCACTTTAAAGCACTAAAGAATCCATAAGAATATCTGCCCTAACTTCGTTGAATTATCTACAATTTGTCACCTGGTATGAAATTACTAGCAATGACTTTGAACATACTGTATTACATGACAATGTTGAAAATGGTAAGCCTATATCTAACCATGTCTTGCATATATCTACACACTACAACCAGTTTTGCAAGTGTGTTATACTGTACAAAGATAAAATTGTCATACTATTAGCTTTGCACGACGTCTTACTATTACTCTACATACTGCCCATCCAGGTGGTATCCTCAACGCTAACAAGAGCCGAGACCTCTGTGTTCTAGACTGGCAGTACATTAAGCAACACTAATCTTAAAAGCAGTTTTCAAGAATGCAACTGAATGGCACCTTTACAACAATGTGCTCCAATGATCCGACCAGTTTCCTCGGTAATAATTTTAGTACATTTGTGCTAACTTCCACTATAAAGGACAAAATGACCAAGTCATTGTGGATCCATACGCAAATTGGCCTATTGACAAGAGTTGTAGATTGTGCCAATGGACAACTAAGAAATGTATTTGGATACATTCAGCATTGCCAAGAGTCAGAATTTACAATTGTCTACACATTTTGCTCATAAATGGAGTGTCCACAGATTATCTTCTGTTGTACTACCTCTGAGCAACTATCTTTCTGAGATAGGCATGAAAGCTATTAAACAAATGAATTTAGGTAATTCAGGTCCCAAATATGAGCTGGACACTTGACAAGTTTCAAAGAACTATCCTGCCACAATAACTGCCCTGATAAAGAGCCAGCAGAGGGCTTCTGATGTCCAATCAGATTTTTTAAGTCTTTCCAGATTGCTACAGCCCATACAATATGTTATGAGACTATACAGAAAAACGAAACAGAAACATTGAAGAACAGATATGAATATGAACACTCTTTAATACTGGTTTAAACACACCAGATGCTTGCCGGAAAAATCTGTCATCTTAGTACTGTGGGATAAGACAGGTTCAGAAGCAGAAATGCAGATGTAGAAACTATGTAGTAAATGTACATACCTCTGGAAGGTTGACTGAGCAAGTAAATATTTATTCCTGCCAATCCATGTACATCAACCATACCCATCATTAGAGATCTAGAATAATAGAAGTCAACAGTTCTTTCCAATACTCTCAATTATGGTTATCAGCATCCATTAACCCCACAAATAACTAATTCACAGATGTATCTGAAAACTTCTGCCACGGATTACCATACACCAATACAAGCAACCGGTCTACTTAGCACAGTAGCAAAACATCCCAGTTGCTACCATTTCATCAAAGGTGTAGAAACACACCAGCAAAAGATAGAGGACCTACATTCACTGCCTCTGCACCTAGATATGAATGAGTAATGCAAATGCCAAGATCAGTGTCTGAAGTCACTCAACAAGCAGACCATGGAAACGGGATGTTCACACCAAGCATCCACAATGAATTCTTCCCGGCAATTTCACCATCCGTGTCGGATCGACACCTACCTATGGTCGCTATTGCAACATGAAAAATACTAGCATCAGATTTTATAATTTCTGATGCCACCAAGACCTTGGGAGAGAGATTGCATAAGTGTACTTATGACACTTCTTTTTTATGTTCCAGATTTGACTTAACACTGCTTAATGCATGAGAGGCTAAATACTGTACTGTACACATAGGCAGTAGTTTGTACGTATTCATTGTAAACCAAACCTTCAAAAGTTTCGCAAAACTTGTCCTCTAATAACTGACGATGTTATAAAATTATAAGGTTTCACCCACAGACTTAGAAGTGGCCATCATGATATTTATCCCTACTTTATTTCACATACAGGACATGAATGTCTAACCTACGACGAAAAGGTATTTGGGCCACAACCTGGTACCCCCTTTTGAAATAACAGCATGTGTCAATAAATGTAATAATAGTATTCATATATAATTGACCAAAGGAATAACTTTTGAATTTCTGAATTTACTAAACTTGTTAATTTCTACTAAGACATCTGGCAAGATAATGAAGTTTTTAAAACAGTTTCATGTAAACTACTGTCAAAGAAAAAAATCAGAATGTGACAGTCAATCCAAATCAGACATAAAATGACAAGTTTTGCTCATTGAAAAATGCTCGGATTTTAAATTTTTCCCTAATAAATCATCAAATTTACACGGATTTGGCCAGGAAACTTGTTCATATATGGGACATAATAAAATCGAAAAATTCAAGGTATTCCACGAGCTTGAAAAAAAAGTACATTTCTCTTTACCAACACAAAAAGTCCTGTTAAAAACACCAAGAAAAAAAATTACAAGCAGAATATCAATATGCTTTCAACCCAGTAAGGTTTCTTAGTCATCCAACAAGGACCAATAATTGGAAATTCTAGTCCGTTACACTTCAACATTGCAAGAAATTCTACACCACATTTCAAAAGCAATTACAAATGACATAAGTATGTTTAGGTACCAAAGTAATCATAGTCAAAAGACGAAAGTGAGCTAAGGCATATTTCAGGAGTAACCATACCGACCAACCACCGTATTGGACTTCTGGCCATAGCAGTTTTGACACAGGAAAGATATTTACATTCTTCAACAGAGACAGAGAAAATGAATATACATATGGAAGAACACAAGAGAAGAGAGGGGCTTCTCCCCCACCATCTCAGCAATCGGCTGTCAGCTTAGAAACTTCTGAACTGATTCCGAAACTGATAACTGACTGGCCACAACCCGCTGAGAACACTCAGCCTTCACGGGCCATTGCAATGCTGACTCCGAGGAGTCCTTTATTTTGTTCTTTCCAAGTTTTCTATCTACAATCTTTCCATTTTCTCTATCTACACATTGGATATAAGACCGAACTTTGTACTTCAACTTAGTCCCAGGAATAATGAGCAAAAACTCATGAAATTTATCTTAAAACAGTCAGTTTTGGAAGCAATATTTAAAGACACTGCTCTAGTTCTCAACTTGTCACAGAATTTCAAAAGCAAGATATTGAAATAAAACTACTTAAATCGTGGTACATATTGACTGCTTAAATTTTACAGCAAAATCTGATAATTCACATAGCTCACACCTAAACTTTTACCATAGTTTACTATCCTGACATAAGATAAAACTATCTGTATAACTAAACAGAAAAGCTAAGACTGCTAAGAAAGAGCATTGAGTAACAGCTCAGGCTTTACGGTTGAATATTTCATAATTCACATATGAGTTTGCACCGAAACTTTTAGCATAGTTAACTATGCTGACAAGATATGATCCAACTATCTGTATAACTGAACAGAACAGCTAGGACTGCTAAGAATGAGAGCAATAAGTAACAGTTCAGGCTTTACAGCAAAATCTTTCACCAGTTTACTATCCTGACAAGATAAAGTTACCTGTATTGCTGGACAACTGAATAGCTAAGACTAAGAATCAAAGCATTGAGGGCAAGAAAATCAAGTTTGAATCCTATGAATGAGAATACTGTACTAACTAATTTTCTAACATTGAGAATGCTAGGGTGAATACCTAAAGGTAGAAGGTTAAGAATTAAAATTCTGATTGAGAATAACTTTTCTATAGGTTTAAACATATTGCTACTTTTAAATTTCTGCACGTTTCAACCACGCAAACCAATAAATTAAGTTATAACGTTTAAAATCTCAAGTTAATTACTACATAACTTATCTAAAAGACTGATACCTTATCTATAGCTGTCAAGTGTGTTCTTGTCACTTGAGATTTCTGCAACCTTGGCCAATTTGAAAATTCTATATAACTCCTAAGCCCACAAATTTCAAACACACAAAACATTGTATGCCATTCCTAAAGAAAGACTAGCTAACTAGTTGAATAATTTGGCCCTACCAGATAGAATTAAATTAGTTGAGAACTGAGCAGAAGTTGAAGTACTTAAGTCATTGCACAAAAAAATTACATTTACAATTTGGTTTCACAAAAGTTTCCCATTGTTAAAATTCTCAAATTAACATTTTAACTACAAAATTCAATGGGAATTGTGTGAAGCACATTAACAATCATATAAAAAGCATTTAAACATTAAAAAAGAAAAATGTCAAGACTGGCCATTCAGAGTTCTGAAAGTTTACCAAACCTATTAATCACTAATTTCTCAAGAATTTATTTAGAAAGCTATAGTGATTTATAATTTTTTTCTTTTGACTGTGATAAGCTTGTTCCCAAGATGAGGTAAAGCTTTGCTACAAGAATTCCCTTTTAGTAAAGTAACTGCTTGAAAAAGTACTGGTGCACTTATTTACACAATACTCTAAACAAATAAATAAATTATTACTTTATAAAGTAATTGTTAAACTATTTTGATAGCTAAGGATTCACAAAAATTAAATTTCATATTTACCACAAACTCCTAAGACTTTCGAGATGATTTTTGGAGCCTTCAATAAGCTATGCTTATCAATTATGCAAAATGAACAATTTCGATGTTTGCTTTTTAATTCCTTTTCCTAATATATCCTTTGTTAACTACCCAAAACTCTAAAACTTCTTTAGAGTTCAGTTCATGCAAATACCTAAATCAACCCTTCTATATCCTTAAGCACCTCACAAACAGCAACAGCATTTTCGATTGAATCCAGTCATCCATTCATATTCCCTAGGTTTCACTATCAACAATAACCGATTTCCCACGAAACTTCAATTTCAAGTTAAATCTACTTAGTAATTCATATACTAAAATTACCAATGCAAAAAATACTTGTATCCTCTTCGAGTAAAATTCTATTTGAGTATTCTTCCATACTTTCTAAGTGATGGTTATCAAAACAACTTAAAAAATCTGCTATTTAGAATAGAGTTTACTTATCTATTTGTACCTTGCACTTAAAAAGTACCATTTTCACTAATAGTAAACTTCCCTTAAAGCAAAACTTTCAATTTTGAACATCTGAATGCCAAAAGTGTCTTGAAATATGTACACACACTATGATAGCAATGCTCTTGACAAAGATAATAGTATCTCAGTATCAACTTTAAAATATATCTTTAAAGTTTATCAACATGAATTATTTTCAAGACAAACTTTGTACAATTGAAAAGTTATCGTTTGCCTGATGATTGTAGCTAGTTTTCCATTTATCAATAAATATGTTAACAACCTACATTTACAGTAATAACATTTCCTATCATATACACTGTATTGCAATCGTGCAAGTATTTTATTAGTTACGTATTAAACTAAGCCCTGGCGTAAAATAACTATCTAGATACTAACGTCTACGTAATATACGCACAGCAGAACGGTCTACAAATAGCTATGATTTTCAGTGATGACGAACTATAAATATATTTGACTAAGCTTTTCTGTAATGTTAATTTCTATAAATCTTTTAACTATTACAAGTTCCTGCATTCAGCTATTAATTAAGAATGTACAGTAAATCTGTCAATAATCTTTGACTATGTAATCAGTTAATTTTTATAAATCCTTTATCTACTTTTAAAAATTCCTGCAATTAACTATAAACTATGAGAAAGTAAAACTTAAAACAGCTGTAATCTAGCCAAAAGGTGACCTGGCCAGTGAATGCCTCCTAGGTTCTGCATTAGAAAACTATCCTTTAATACTTCATTGACAGTATGATATATCGTCAATACTGAGGACCTCATTCCTCTTAACTAATGAATTACCTACTATTAACCATCATGAAAACTACTGTATTTAACAGAGATTAATGCTTATTAATCTAACATTAACTTGGGTTGATGACTAGACAGTAATTGCTTAAGTTTTGATTACACTTATAGAAAGCAGGAGGTAAACTATGAACTAATTTATACTATATCAAATAAACTATTATCAACCATCATGAAAATACTGTATTTAACAGTGATTAACGCTTATTAACCTAACATTAACTTAGGTTGATGTCTAGACAGTAATGGCTTAAGTTTTGATTACACTTATAGAAAGTAGGCAGTAAACTATGAACTAGTTTATACTATCTATCAACTAAATTCTGGTTGAATATTTACCTGGAATTGGCAAATTTGTCTGATATAGACTAATTAAGTTTGGATAACATACATTTGACTGCCTAAATACCTGATAACAAACTTGCCTAAATACCCGATACGAAGTTTCCAATTTGAAAAAATAATTAGAAATTCTAAATTCCGCCGAATGTGTCGTCACAGACGGCACTAACGACTAAACCCTATGTTATACTTCATAGCGAAAGGAAGGAGAACTGTCTCTCCTATAAGTACAGTAAGACACAAATTGCACATTGAAGCTAAACCAACTACTGTAGTTTGTTCGCAAACAAAATTTATAAACTCTCAAGGTCTACGTAGTGATATCCGATGCTTGAAAATGATGGTATCTTCTTTAGCAGAATCTTCTTGTTCGTATTTCTTGATTACACAGATCTCCATTTTCAAGATGATTTTCTGCGGAGTGGAAAAACTATTCAGAACGTGAGTTTACTAGTTACACAGACCAAAAGTACCCTATAACCAAGCCCTTTATACTAAGAGGCACAGGAGGGTAGAGAATCCTTTTAATAGTTTTTTAATAGCGTATAAAACCTTTCTGGAAGCCTCTTTAGTTATAGTAACTTGACAAAACCAAAATCTGGACTGCATAGTAAAACTCAAAACTAAATGACAGATCTTTAACATTTCTACAGCCAAGAGAGATTAATAAAAGTGTGCTGTCATTACTACTACTTATTATAATCAGGTATTAGCACTATTAAGCTTTACTTATAACCAGTATCAAACTATTTGAAAATTTAAAACAATGCAGAATATTTGTGCAGACATTTCCACCCATTCCCTATCAAAAAATTTCCAAATTATTACCAAATTTAGGTTAATCAATTAGTTAGAAATTCTGTTTACTGCTCCCACTTACTTATGATACTTATCTAACACTTTAATTTTATATACAGCAAAACTTACCAACAATGATCGATTGGAGAAAAAAAAAAAAGACTAATTTTAAAAATTTTTGACTGCCGTACATCATTCTACTGCATTAATTTCAAGTTCTTTTTATAAGAAAAACATTATAATTATTGAACCTTCACCTTTAAACTGAATAATTCAGTTTCGTGTCTGCACTTCTCAAAATTCAGTCATTTTTTTTTTCTTTTTACACAAAATCAGCTGTCCTTCTATTTAAACCTGGTATCATAATACCAGCCAAGTTAAAAATCTCCCACAAAAGGAACATATCTCATGTTCATGAAACACTTGCCTAAATACATCCAATATGCGTAGATCTCCTCCTTCATAACACCAAATTGTACGCAATTCAGTTTCGTAGAACTTCTCCAAACTCAGCCTAAAAACTGCTTTCCTTTTCTGAAAGAACGAAAAATGAGTTAATTATATCATAATTTAGAGTTATCATTTCTATATAAGGAGGTATATCTTGGTATCAAGAATATCCTTTCTAAATCCCAATTACTAAAAGCACCACAAAAAAAAAAAAAAAAAAAAAAAAAAGCCTCAATAAGGGGATAACATCATGTGGCGTACAATGGCCATAGGATAAGAGGAGAGGTCCTCAAGGACAATAGGAAGAGGGGACAGGATGTGTTAGGGCCATATAAAGAGAAGATAAGTGCTTCAGGGTCACTAGAAGTGAGGACAGGATGCATTAGGGTCACAGGAAGAGAGGACAGGTACTTAAGGGGCACTGGAAACGAGTACAGGTGTTTTAAACCTATGTAATCTTTCTTTGAAAACATCTCCATTCAGTGTCACAATAACTGAACGTGTCACAATAACTGAACTGGGATTACAATGTAAATACCATTCATAAATGGCAATTGTAGTTTAGTTATATTTTCAATAAAATCTAGATACTTTTGTACCTAGTTAATTTATCATCATTATTATAATCATAGATGCTAGTGTCATCCACTACTATTATTAGTATTCAAAGTATCTTTACCATTATTCTGAGGATGCGCAATGAACCATACTCTAAATTAACCAAGATAATCTTTCCCTCCATGTAAGACCCAATACCATGCACTATAAGGAGGTACTTTTTAGTCCACTCTTCTCATAAGGCAATAAAGTATCTAAAACTATTAAAAGCTTGCATATTTAACGGATTTTGAGCGAAGCGAAAAATCTATTTTTGGGCGAGGTAGCCATGTCGTCCTGATGGAAGTTCCTAAAAGGTAGCTTCCTAAGGTATATTTAACTACAGTGATATTCCCAGAGAATTTTACCTTAAGGTATCCAGAATTCTAACTCCTGGCGCGAATATCCCTAAATAATCTCACAGGGATATCGCATAATATCAGAGGACTTATTCTTGACACGTCACATAGCTATCTTCACCCCAAACAGTATTAACGCTTCGAGGGGTTACAGCGACAAGAATCTGAAACAAGAATGAAAAGAGCCGCTCATAAGGCATCTCTCCTATTCCGTTTCCAGTGTGTATCTGATGAAGGCGGTAACACCCTCTTTATTCCTTGTAGCCATATACGAGGTGCTACAGATACTGTACTATAGGGAGGGGTCAAAAAGCCCTTTTACAATAAAAGGAAGAGCGGGTCTATCAGGACGACATGGCTACCTCACCCAAAAATAGATTTTTCGCTTCGCTCAAAATCCGTTTTTTGGACTCGGGCCATGTCGTCCTGATGGAAGTTTACCAGAGCATTACTGTATCTGGATTCTCAATCGGTGCCGTACTCTCAAGAAAGTATTTTCCCTGGTCCGTCTAGACCTAGAGACCTATGATGTTACCGTCATACATAATTTCATCTAAGCATCAACTATGTTAGTGCTTCCTGCCCCCCTACAGGGAAGAGTCGCACTAGACTCTGGAAAAAGTCTCTAGGAGTACATAATAACTATGGATGACAAAATGACAAGCTTGTATAGTGGTCTTGCCCTATACATTATAAAGCAAAGTTTGTATAAGAGTCACCAATGTCAGTATGAATTTGTGACACCTTCCCCAATGTGACTACTCTTATTAACTATTGGATAATGGTTGAATCCGCATAGGAACAAATTTTGCCTCTTTGCCACTATCCCGTTAGGGTACCACGTCAACCCTTCCTAAGGAAGGGTTAAAGTGAGTGGACTTTTGCTTGAATCAGGGAACAGTCTTAAAAGACATATCATGATAACAATATCCATATTTTAATCTTAATGCTCAGTAAATTTCTAATAAAATGAGTGTGGGCGAATAAGACGCAGGGTTCACTATGAACTAGTTTATTAAAATTTAATAAACGTACAGTAGGGTCCCGAATTAAGCGTGTTCGAATTACACGATTCCCCTTTTCCACGATCGCTATTTTTCAAAAATAAATTTTCTGTATCCACGAGGCTGTTCAAAGTTCGCGAGTCAAGCACTACAAAGTGTATCAAATCTATAGTCTTTTTAAGTATATTGGTAGCCCTAAATACGGTGATTTATAATAAATGTTACAAAACAATATTAACATTACATTTCATTAACATAATTTCATGATGAATAGCCTATTTAAGGATAAAATTCCACAACAACGAAATCAACTGTTAACTGTGCGAGTCCAGCTGACAAAATGTAAACAGAAATGTGGTTACGTTCTCGGCAATCTTTATCTTTCTCCAACCTTACGATAATTGTAATGGTAGTGTTAATGATGGTATATTAAAGCATTATTTTTGTTTAGTACAGTATATTTAAAAGCCTTTATTTTCCCTCTGGGCGTTCAAGGTTTTCACGAGTAGACTGGGTTCGTTTATCGGCAGTGAATAGCCTAAACTTCGGTAACGAGTCGTCAATATTTTGTCATATTTTAAACAGTAGGCTATACATTTGATTTGCAAACATTGGTTTTGTAGAGTAGACGGTAAAATAAAATCTAGAGAGAGAGAGAGAGAGAGGGAGAGAGAGAGATTTGATGGCAGAAATCTCTCTCTCTCTCTCTCTCTCTCTCTCTAGATTTTATTTTACCGTCTACTCTACAAAACCAATGTTTGCAAATCAAATGTATACTGTTTAAAATATGACAAAATATTGACGACTCGTTACCGAAGTTTAGGCTATTCACTGCCGATAAACGATAACAAACCCTTTAATGCAAACTAACTGTATCCTTTGATATTCCTCTATATTTATCACGAATTCCTTCTATACCTCCTCAGACACTCTTATTTCAAATATCTAAATTATTCTTATCACAACTAACACCATCTAGTCATTTTCATTCCATTATATCTATTATTCCTCTGGATCTTATTCCCTTTCCTTATTCTGTTTATTCGATGGGATTCGTTTTTCCCTTTACCGTCTTTCAGAATCTATTTTTAGCCACTGGCAACCAAATCCCCCCTTCCCCCGTCTCCTACCGTCTCCCCTGCGAGTCCACCCAGCCTATCTCATTACTCCCCCCACCTTCATCCTCCCCTGTTCTAGGTCTGTAACCTTCTGCGTCATAATATCTCTCTCTCTCTCTCTCTCTCTCTCTCTCTCTCTCTCTCTCTCTCTCTCTCTCGTTATACAATACAGTACTTACAAATAGATGAAGAAACCAAAATCGGTTTTCTTGAAGTGTCAATTAAATACAAAACGAAAAAATTATACCGTGTATACATCCATTTCAATCATAGCTTAAAATACGGTAACCGATTTCGTCAGCAAACCACTATTTTTTTAGGAAACACCATTCTATTCCAGAAAATTTTTACTCTTTAAATGTCAATTGCGCTATAATAAAACATGTACTTATGTTGTTAAATTTCGGGTGTGTTTTAAAAATCGAGTATTGCTAACTTATTTTTGTTTTACTTTTGGCTGTGATCACATCAGCTGATGTCTAGCTTCCGCGCGAATACAATAACAAAGAATTGTTTACACCATTTCTTAACTTATTCAAACCATCTATACAGTTAATATTACATAAACACCAATGTGTTATAACCTATCATATTTATTGTTTAGTACTTTAAAACCATCCCTCTCTCTCTCTCTCTCTCTCTCTCTCTCTCTCACATCGAACGTTATAGCGGTAACCTAATTGTTCGGTGACTTCAAAAATAGGCCTAGTACTTTCTTCTTTTATATTTTTTGCACATGGATCCATAATTGAGGTGGGTACAAGTTGACTTATAACTGAAGTTAGGAAAAGTATTTTGGATATGGAAAGGACAATTATCTTTTGTAACAGTTTAGAATTATCGTAAGTTATCACTCTGTCATTAGCGGCAGTTTGCTATTGTGGATTAAACGCATAAGGAAAAAAAATTTCCAGCTTTGCTACGAATTTAGGAATTTATATGGATACGGTAAGTAAAATATTTGTAATAACATAATGTTTACTAAATGTTTGTAATATCATTAGTTATGACTTAGATCATGTGTGTTTAATGCATTCGTTTGTTTATTATGATCGAAGATGGAGCGTAAACAAATGGAAGGTTTCCGTTTCAGGCGGCATCATAAAGAAAAACATTTCATAAATGGCATTCATTTCATTTATTTGAAAGTTCTAATAAAAAATAATTAGAACATTGGTAATAACAAATTCAACATATAATCTATACTTGGTAAAATTGCTGTCAATTCAAAAACAGATGTATAAATGCGTCTGTTTCTTCGTTGTGATCAGAGTTAAACGTAAACAAAACATTGGTTGTCGTTTTCTATTCTGCTTTTTAGCGTGTTTAGGAAACGCATGATATAAAATCGCCTTTATTTTGATAATTCTGGATTTTCAATCATACAACAAGCTAGTCTATAGAGTGGTGGTTTTGCTATTCACCAGTTGTATTATACAATAGATATGACAAACATTAAAATTTGTCTGTATTTTGGGTTGTGTTGTAACGGGAAATATATGGTGTTTACACCTATCCTGGTTATAATTTTAACCATTTTTCAAGTTATTAGAACTTTAAAGTATATTAAATGTTTTATTTATTTACAAAAACAATTTGATATTATAAAGAAATACAGTATAGTACAAAGAAAGTATTGGAAATGGGTAGTAAACACATTTGAATAGGCAAATTGCTGGTTGCCATGGCCACAATGGAATTATTTCTGTTAGTTGTGTGTTTCGAAATTCGCGATTTTCCATTTACACGAGGTCATTAATCGACCAAATTCTCGCATAATTCGGGACCCTACTGTACATATCAGATCAACATTTATAAAATTTATAAAATGTGGATGGAGTGAAGGAAGCTATGGGTGATAGGAGGATAGATGTGAGAGGGGCAAGAGTGTGTGTGCTAGAAATAGGAATGAATGGCGAGCTTTTGTGCTGCAGTTCCGGTAGGCCCTGCTGCTGCCTCCGGTGCCTTAGATGACCAAGGAGGTAGCAGCAGTAGGGGATTCAGCATTATGAAGCTTCCTCTGTGGTGGATAATGTGGGAGGCTGGGCTGTGGCACTCTAGCAGTACCAGCTGAACTTGGTTGAGTCCCTTGTTAGGCTGGAGGAACGTAGAGAGTAGAGGTCCCCTTTTTGTTTTTGTTTTATTTGTTGATGTCTGCTACCCCCAAAAATTGGGGGAAGTGCCTTGGTATATGGATGGATAAAATGAGGATGATATGCGTTAAAGCATAAAGAAAAAGTCAACAGAAAATATTGTTTCGTCTACTAGGAAACAGATTTGCCACTTCAATTGAATTATTAATAATAATGATATAGTCTGTATACCGTTTATTTACACTAGCGTAAATAACGCTTGGCCCAAGTGTCCGTATTATGCTATAGTTCACCGACGTCAATGGAACAGTTCGTAAGGACACTTTCGTGGCCTATCGCTCAGTGTGTAGTAACATACAGTGACTACACACGCACCCTCTTAATTAATCGTCCCAAATTAATTACACTGTTCCTCACAGATTTAAAACAGAAGGTTAAAGAATTCTACCTGCTGCTACCACAGACCTCTTAAGTTGCTCCACTTGCTTCGCATAGTGCTTAAAGAACACCTTGGATGACTACCAGCCGGTGTACAAACAAGGATGTTCAAAGTCCATATAATTAAAATTTTATGGAAGAGGCAACTTTCCTCGGATCATGACTAACGGGTGTACTGTCTGGATCCGTTCTGCTAATAACACGGGTGATTTTCGCCCTTATAGATAACTTTGAACCCAGGGTTTCTCTTCTGAACAGCTGTACTCCCATAAAGTCTGAAGTTCTATGAAGATAGACCTTTAGGCACTCCACTGGACAGAGATGCATCTTCCTTCAGAGGGCAGATTCTCTAGGGACCCCACCTGTTGGTGGGTAGCTTCTTCCTGGTAAGAAACGTTGGGTCTGGAAATAGATTTCGTTCTCTCTCCAAGAACTGGACGTGGCTTTCCTCTCTAGAGAGAGCCACTATTTCACTAACTCTGGCCCCCAAAGCAAGTACAAACAGATATATGAATTAAATTCAAAACCTTCTAAGCGCATTCCTCATTGTTCATTATTTATACACAATGAAGAATCATATCTAATGACCATGCAAAGGGTCTTTGGAGGCGCTGAAGGGCTAAGCCCAGCATGGGCCTTTGTAGTTCATTAAGAACGTCGTTAGAAAGGTCGACCTGTAAGGCATATGGTATCTGACTTGTCAAGGCAGGCTTGAACAATAGAATTGTGTTGGCTGCTAAACCTTGCTCATGAAGGTGAATGAAGAATGATAAATAGGAATCTGTCGAGATTTCTTTTGGTTTCTTTGCCTTGACAAAGGATATCTATTTCTTCCCTGAAGCCTCATAATGTCTTCTGGTTTCCTCCAAAAGTCTAAACTGACTTTTAACACCGAATCCTTTTCTCATCGCTAAGGAGAGAAAATCACGAGATGTAGGTTCCGTGTTTTCTGTGATGGAGCGAAGACAGTCAACTTCTGTACTCGCTGAGACAGGGATGGATCCGGTAGCGGTACGAATTTTAGTCGTAGTTCCAATGCCAGAGGGAACCACACGCTATTTGGCCACTTGTGGGCCACTACTGCTGCTTTCCCTTTGAAGGATCTCAGATTATCGAGAACCTTCAAAAGGAGGATGTGCGGAGGGAACAGATAAATATTGGACCATCTGTTCCAGTCTAGGAACATAGCGTCCACTGCCTCCGCTAGCGGATCCTCGTATGGGGACACGTAACAATCTATTTTCTTGTCGTCTTTCGTCGCAAAGAGGTCTATCTGCAGCTCCGGAACTTGGCTCGAGATGAAGGAGAACGATCCTGCATCAAGGGACCATTCTGACTCTATAGGTGTAAACCTGGATAGAGCGTCAGCTGTAACATTGCGGAACCCTTTAATGTGAACTGCTGACAGGTGCCATTTCTTCCATTCCGCCAAACGGAATATGGCCAACATCACTTAGTTGATTTGATGTGACCTCGACCCTTGTCGATTCAGGCATCTCACTATCACCTCGCTGTCTAGAACCAGTCATATGTGGGTTGAGTGGCGAGGAGATACTTTCGTTGGTGTCAGAAGAACTGCCATGGCTTCTACAAAGTTGATGTGAAATGTGAAAAGATTGGACCAAGCGCCTTGGTCTCTTCTGATTTGAGTGACCTCCCCAGCCTTCCTTTAAGGCATCTGTGTGGATAGTTACTGACAGGGGAGTAGGTTGAAGTAGTATTGATCTCTTCAACTGCTTGGCATTGGACCACGGCTTGAGAAGCGTTCGCAGTTGAGTCGGTAGAGGTCTTATTAGATCTCTTCGCGCGTTTGATGCGTATTTTCTCCAGACTCCTGTTGCATCCTTTAGCTGTGCTCTTAGCACTGGGTCTGTTATCGAAGCAAACTGTAGAGAGCCCAGCACACACTCCTGTTCGTGTGTTGATATACGTTTGAATTTCAATAGTCTCTTGACAGATCCTTCTATTTCTTTCCTCTTCTTCCCAGGAATGGAAAGTCGATGTGACTCGAAATTCCAGTGGATTCCCAACCACTGAAATTTTTGAGCTGGAGAAGGTCGAGACTTTTTGATGTTGATCTTGAATCCCAGATGTTCCAGGAACTGGATCACTATCATAGAAGCTTGCATGCATTCTGTCCTGGATGCTGCCCACACCAGCCAGTCGTCCAAGTAGGCTACTACTTGGACCCCCTTTAGGCGTAATTGATGGACGGCTGCGTTCGCGAGCTTCGTGAAAATCCTCGGGGCTATGTTTAGCCCGAAAGGCATGGCTCTGAAGGCGTAAAGTTATCTATGTAACTTGAAGCCTAGGTAGGAGGAGAGGGACGATTAATTGGAATGTGCTAATAAGCGTCAGACAAGTCTATAGAAACAGCATACACTATGCCCTTTTGGGCAGTAGGGTCCTTATGTGTTGAAGTGTGAGCATTCTGAACTTGTAGTTCACTACGAACTTGTTGAGTGGCGACAAGTCTAGAATGACACTGAGTTTTCCGAATCCTTCTTTGGAACACAAAACAGCCTTCCTTGGAATTTGATGGACTTAACTTTCCAGATTACTCTTTTGTCAAAGAGCTCTCAGACATATTCTTCCAGAACGGGGGTTGAGTGTTGGAAGAATTGAGGAAATTGAGGTGGAGGATTGCTCCAGCTCCAACCTAGTCCATCCTTTATTAGGCTGTGGGCCCAGGGATCGAAGGTCCAGCGATCCCTAAATAGCTGTAGTCTTCCTCCTACTGGAAGTATCTCACTTCTGCTGTTTTGGACCTGAGGCCTTGCCTCCTTGACCGCATCCTCCCCTGGATCCCCTTCGTCTTGAAGGGCATCTAGAAGAACCTCTGGCTGTTCCTCTAGCTTTCGCACGAAAGGAAGAAGTCTGCCTTTCGAAGGCTGGGTTAAAAACTGGCGACTGTGTCGCCACTTGTCGAGGTACCAGCTGGTACGTGGTTGGAGGTTGTGCCACTATCTGAGGCACCGCGTTCACAGGAAGTTGTTGTTGCTGCTGTCGGTAGGGTTTAGCCGGCCGAGAGGATGGCCTAGGCCTTTTTGTCGTCGTCTTGGGTTGGGGACCCTCATCTGGAGAAGACTAAGATCTAAGCCCCACTTTTTGAGAAGGTTCCTATTCTCTGTGGCGGCCTTGTCTACTACCTCTTTAACCACTTCATTGGGAAAGAGGTCTTTACCCCAGATACGAGAGGATATCAGTCCTCGGTTCGTGCCTCACCACAGCCGAGGCGAACACGAACTCTCTACAGGTTCTCCTAGCTTTAATAAAGCTATAGAGATCCTTCGTAACTGTAGCCAGATGGGTTTTGGCCACTACCATGAACATGTCCTGGTTCTTGGGGTCACTTGCCATCGTTTCTAATGTTGTTTGCAAAGACATCAATGCTGCAAGTCTTTCCTTCGTCTCTTGCTCTCTGCGCAAGAGAACATCAGACAGTTTTGGAAGTTCCTCACCAAACCGACGTTCAGCAATATCAGCTTCCAGCTTCCCGACTGAGAAGGTAAGGTGGACGTCCTTCCAGTCTTCTTGGTCCAAGGGCAAGGTCAGAGATAACGGCTTGCACTCCTCCAAGGAGAGGCATGGTTTCCCTGCCTCCACCACCTTTAAGGCTGCCTTATATCCCTTTCCATGAAGGGAAAGGCTCTGGTTGGAGAGGCCACAAAGGAGGGAAGCTTCTTACTCAAGGCTGGCACCTTTGAGTTCGTGAAGCCCCTCTCTTTCATGGAGCCCGCTAGTAATGCCTGTGCTTTACTATGGTCAAGAACTATGACCTCCTTCGGCTCCGTCTCATCCTTTGAGGCTGGCTCCTTCCTAAGACGGACATGGCAGTCCAGATAAGAATCTTTGTTGGGCCAAAATTTCACTTCCAGGGGAATTGCTCCCAACTTTTCTGATATCACGATCTTCCCGGTTGTCATTGGCATGTGTTCGGCATACCTTCAAGGATTGGTGTCCGAGCACAAAGTAAGATCCTTCACGTTGAGTCGCTTCTGGGGCCCACTGGATGCTGCAAGTCTACGTATCTCCAGTTTCATTGCAGCTTCCTTCTCATCATTCTTACTTTGAATTTGTTGGATCAACTCAACAATAGAAGAAAAGCCCTTCCCAGTTCATCTGGGATAGTAGACGATGTAGAGGGAACAGGTTCTGGGTCCGGAACCGATGTAACCGACACCTCGTCGATTTCTTCCTCTTCTACTTGAGGAGCCCGAGACAGCTCCTCATCCTGACCATCTCCTAGAAGGTCTTTCTCTGTAGAATCCGACACCTCTGACATCCTATCGTCCAATTGGATGTCTTGAAGGGCGGCCGAGACTTCAGAATCTACCGGGCAGTTGGTATCTCCACCTGAGGCTGAGGAATGACTGCATCAGCTGATGCTTTAGGGAAAAGGTATGCCCTCATCTTCTCATTTGGAAGGTAGGGGCCTGAGGCATTTTTCTGAAAACCCCTCACCAAGGTTCGTAACTTTTCCCCGGCAGCATCCCTTGACTCCGTCGACTTAGGATTGTCAAAAGCCTCGGTAATCAGGTTAGAACATACAGTACAAATACCGGAGATCACCTCTGGAGGCTGCGCATGCTGAGTGCCTCCTGCATAACTGACGTCCACAGAAGTACTTACTGTGGACATTGCAGAATACACTCCCGCACTTCGGATGGTCCTCCTGTAAAGAGAAGAAAAATCCATGAGTATCAAGTGAAGGCTTTTCACTTATGTTGAAACATGTAGCTTACACAGTAAAGTTATAGAAGAAAGGAAAGGCACATACTTGTATTTCCTGCCCAGCCAATTTCTGTAACCTCTCAAAAAATTAAAACTAAGGTTAATTCTATTCAAGAATACCTTATGTAATTTCCTAAACGGAAATTTAAGGTGTAGCTCACACCTTGAAATAAAGTTTTAATAAACGGGATAGAATGAATACAGAAAGAACTCACTTTCTATATATTGTACTGTCTCAACAAAAGGCAGTACAAGATAACATTAAGTATGTTGGAAGAACTTTAGTGTTACAACAAACTCTGTACTGTAGTTTATTAATGCAGTGTACACTACACTACAAATATAGAAATCACTGTACATCACATGCTGCTGTGCTGGCCGGCACTTACCCCCTTATAGTTCAAAGATATACTACCTTTAACTAATAGTCGGCAGGTCACTGGTTCGCAAATGTGTGCCGGTCGGCAGCTGAAAATACTAACATCCGGCTGCCGGCCGCTAATCGTAGTGGCCAGCAGATTTCGGGCTGTGTTTCCACTGCCGGCAGGCAAAGGTAGCAATACACATGCCTGCCGACAGTGGCTAAGAACCGGAGAACTTCCAACTGCCCGGCTGCCGGTTGTTAAACCGGCAGCCGGGGTAGGGGAACAAAACACTAGTAAGAGAAACAGTATGGATGTAAGGTTATAAGGCGGCATTGCCATACAACCTTCCATCCTGAAAGAGTGAACTTATGGAAGGGGAGAATGTAGCATTCAGGCTTCCAAAGAATCCATAGCCTGCCGGACTCTACCGGCAGACATGGAAGGCAGACCAAGGGAGGTCTGGGGGTCACTCTGCAAAGAACAAGGGGTCTCTGCCGGCCGACACGTAATTACCTATACTAGGTACAGAAGTAGGACTGCGGCCAAAAGATAATAAAAGAAAGAGGTGGGGAAGGGATAAGGGTCCTATAAACTTCGTTCTAGCAAGAGACACTCGGCAGTTAGGGAAGCTCATCCTAACCTAGAGTTGTCTATTAGGGAGGAAGACTGGCAATACTTGCTATCCTCCTCCCAACCAGGTGAAGTTATTTCGCCGGGCAACGGAGAAAACTCGTTCTCCAGCCTGAGAAAAACAACACAGGACAGTCTGCTAGACCACTAGAGGAAGGAATCATCTCACACAGAATCCTTCAGATGTGGACTAGGGAAGCAAAGCTTCCTGTATCCGCCCCTTGCAAAGGAGACTCATTCTCTATGCTAGGAAGAAGCAGACCACAGACTAAAAACTGATGTTCTGCCCTAACCCAAAAAACCAGACACACTGATTATCAGGTCAGGACAGACATATCCTAGTATAGTTATACCTGAATTATTTTACAGATAGAACCGTTAGGATTAAGCCTAAGGCTTACTCAGAGGGAGAGAGGGATTGAACTTAGCCTCCGGAGGAGAAAAGAACAAACGGGGATGTGCGAAAGTATACTACTGTACCTAGGATACTAGCCTAGGTGCGGTGAGAATCGATTACCTAATTCACCGAAACTCTCTCGTATACAATCTTGGAAAGAACATTCAACAATATCTTACATGTATAAAATATTTGCCTATAGCTTCAATAATATAACTCGGAAAAATTTTTATCATGAATGAAGGTACTAGGGCCAGACGCCTAGGCTACTAAGCCTCGCGAAGGGCAAGATCGGTTACCTACATCACCGAACTAAAACAAACGGCCTTATGTAAGCATTCCTAGAGGAGCTAAATAGCTAGAATATTAAAGCATAACAAACCGGGAACGTCGCTCTAGCTAACTAAATGACCCATAGCGAGCGATAGCATCCAGGATGCCTCCGGTAGGCAATAGCTCGTTTACGTTAAAATCACTTTTGATTAAATTCAAAACGACAAGAGCTTACATTTATACACAGTAAAGATAATACTCAACTTTCCAGAGGCAGCAGAGGCCGGAGAAGTCATCAAAATGTTGAATTAAATCCAAAATAACGAGAGAAAACAGGGAAAACACAGTAGTAGAGCTACACGTAAAGGAATAAAGAGGGCGCTACCGCCTTCATCAGATACACACTGGAAACTGAATAGGAGAGATGCCTTATGAGCGGCTCTCTTTTCATTCTCGTTTCAGATTCTTGTCGCTGTAACCCCTCGAAGCGTTAATACTGTTCGAGGTGAAGATAGCTATGTGAAGTGTCAAGAATACGTCCTCTGATATTATGCGATATCCCTGTGAGATTGTTTAGGGATATTCGCTCCAGGAGTTATAATTCTGGATACCTTAAGGTAAAATTCTCTGGGAATATCACTGTAGTCAAATATACCCTAGGAAGCTACCTTTTAGGAACTTCCATCAGGACGACATGGCCTGAGCCCAAAAAAACATTTTACAAATGGAGAGTTTTAACCTTGCTAGCGAGGTCTTGTTTAATCTAAGCTTAACCCTTTTACCCCCAGGCTATTTGGAAACTTCCAACCCTTAACCCCCAAGGGGTTATTTTTTTCCCAGCACATTTTGCTTTATATTTTTTTTTAAATTGCTCTAACAGCCTTAATTTTTGTCATAGAGAGGTCAGGTTGGTCTCATTCTCTTGGAAAATGCCTGAATTTTCTAAATAACAATATCAAAAATATGGAAAAAAAAAATTTTATAGCATTTTTTTGCAAGGACGTATCGGTACGTCCATGGGGGGTAAAGGGATGGCTTTTGTGAAACGTACCACTTTAATTTAAGCAATGCCTTACCTGAATATGCTCCGAGTTCAGATGACAAACAGGATTATGTCCACACCAATGTACCAAGTGAACATTTCCTGGACTCATCCATTTACTTGGATAATTTTTTTCAGTCCATCAGCCTGAAATAAAATATCAGAATGAAGGAATCATCTTCATATTCAATACAAATAAAGTTAGGCAAAATCTAGAAACTCGGCTTTTCAAATGTGTACGAAACAGCGACATAACACAATGGTGATTTTAGCAATGACCTATCTCTTAAAAGAAAGGTGTAAAATAAGCCTTGGTTTATGTCAATACCTATAAAGCTCTACTTATGAATATTGTGCGCTATTAAGATCACACGATTTTCCAATTTAATTTTACAACTGGGTTCTCTGAAAGTTAGTTTTTCATAGAAATACCATAATCCTATAACTAAATTGAACTCCACATTAGAATAGATATGTAAACTTATAAAATCTAATCTAGTTATTTGATCTGTGTGATTCAAGAATCTAAACTTCAGATCTTAGGCGGAGGTCTCCGTTCAAACCAAATGCTTCCTTACTGGAAATCTCTCTACAAGTGAAAACTAAAGAGGCACTCAGAGTGCAGACCTCTGCCACAGCAGCTTATTTCTCGACCTTGACCTTGGCACGAATTTCCATACGCTCAAATATGAACCAAGCTTGAAGTCTTTGTGGCAACGATGTCCAAACTTATGGCTGATTACATGAATTTGACATTTTACTTGACCTTTTACCTTCCAAAATTTAATAATTTCCAGATTTTTTACCCAAGTCATTCTAGGATTAAAATTGTGGCCAGAAAGCTTTTCATAAACAAACACTAACAGGGGGTAAAACAACCTCCTTCCAACTTTGTTAGAGGTGGTAAAGATGATCAAAATGACCCAGAATTATTAAGTGAGGGATCTTTGGATTTCTTTCACAAGCAAACAATGCCTCATCACTTCAAGAAAGTATTTCCTTCAGCAAAGAATGTCCTTTCAAAACACACCAAAAATGAAATTTCCATTTCCTAAATCCACTTCAAGTAATTATGCAAATCCAATTTCTAAATTGCAATAATTCTTGCTGATATTCATCAGTGAGGGGGTATATTTCTGACCAAAACCACCAGGTAATCTATCAGGCGCTACCTCCTTTGTTCATTGGAAATCATGCCACACCAAGGCAAAGGACCATTATCAATCCCAAAACTGTGGACATATGTAATGACCATATCTTTAAGCCCTTCTCACCTGTTCCCAACCTGGCCACTGGATTCTCTCTCGTAAATGACAAATTTAGCCCCAAGATACTTCAAAGTGTCTTTCAAGAGGTAAGATAAAGATAAATAATTGAAAGTCAAATCTTACTTCTTAAAAGTCTCAAATTGGGAATATTTTAAAACCTGTTACTAAAATTACCAAATGCTTTTTAAGGGGTCTAAAATTAGGACCTAATATAAAGTATAGTACATATTTTATGATACAAGTGAATTACAGGAGAACTAAGAACCACTTTAATTAGTACTCTACAATCAGTAAAAATTATCTAGAACTAACTTCGGTATGGAATTATGTAGATATTTATTCCTGGTTTTTTATTGAAATAAATTTGAATTACCATGCAACTACTCTTAATTCTAAATGTGTGGAGGTGTGCCCTCCAACTTTGCTCTAGACTCAATTTTACTTGATGCTATGCTGGGTTCATCAACTGTAGTTGTGACATACGGAAAACTAGAGGGGCACTCAGTAGAGCGCAGACCTCTGCCGCGGCAGCTAATTTCTCAACCTTGACCTTTGACCTTTAATTGGCGTGGATTTTCATACACTCAAATATGAACCAAATATTAAGTCTGTGACAATGCCCAACCTTATGGCTAATTATGTGAATATGACATTTTGCTTGACCTTGACCTTCCCAAATCAATCATTTCCAGGTTATTACATAATAGTTAGACCCTGCAGGTTTCATTACTTTACAATTAACACTGTGGCCAAGAAGCTGTTCACAAACAGGGGGGTAAAATAACCTCCTTCCAACAAGGTAATGAGATGAAAGTTCGAATCAAAGGTACAGAATTATAATGGAGGGATATGGGAGTTTTTATTATTATTATTACTTGCTAGGCTACAACCCTATTTGGAAAAGCAGGATGCTATAAGCCCAGGGGCTCCAACAGGGATAATAGGCCAGTGAGGAAAGGAAACTTGAGGAAAAATAAAATATATCAAGAAGAGTAACAAAATCAAATATCTCCTATATAAACTATAGAACATGAAAAAAAACAAGAGGAAGAGAAATAAGATAGAATATTGTGCCCGAGCGTACCCTCGGGCAAGAGAACTCTAACCCAAGAGAGTGGAAGACCATGGTACAGAGGCTATGGCACTACCCAAGACTAGAGAACAATGGTTTGATTTTGGAGTGTCTTCCTCCTAGAAGAGCTGCTTACCATAGCTAAAGAGTCTCTTCTACCCTACCAAAAGGAAAGTGGCCACTGAACAATTACAATGCAGTAGTTAACCCCTTAAATTTAGAAGAATTGTTTGCTAATCTCAATGTCAGTTGTATAAGGACAGTGGAGAATATGTAATAGGCCAGACTGTTCAGAGTGAGAGAGAGAGAGAGTGTGTGTGTGTGTGTGTGTGTGTGTGTGTGTGTGTGTGTGTAGGCAAAGGGAAAATGAACCGTCACAAGAGAGAAGGATCCAATGTAGTACTGTCTGGCCAGTCAAAAGGCCTCATAACACTAGCGGTACTATCTCAACGGGTACTAATATTGAGAATGACACTGATCATAATCTGACAAGTCTGAGATCGCTTGATTAGTTCAGCCTTGAAAATGTGGTCCCGATTATGTTAGTTCTTCACTAAACAGTTATTCTTGGAATTTGCTCAATACAGAAGAGTTAAATTAGACACCTTATCTAATTAAGATATTCATGAGTTATGTGTCAAGTTGAGTGCTTACACAGCAGGTACTCCTGTAAAGTCATTTGGCCCGATTGTTAAGCTTAACCAATGACAAAATCTAAGAAAATACGCTGTGTGTTATCCTCTCAACTACTACACCACACGCTAAAACAGCCACCTATTCCTACCAAATTTATGAATCATTGTAACCCAAGAGATTAGTGCTTAATTTTTTCTACCATTATAAAAAATCTAGATATATTCAAAAGGTAAAATGGCTCCCTTTGTCCACTAAGATCAGATTGTTCTTCAGTGACAACACAGGAAAATTTACCTACCATTCACGTTACCAGATCAAGAAGTAGTCGTTCTCTATACAAGTATCAACCCCAGATTACATCTAATGTGAAGACTAATCAACATCTGTGGAAAAGACAGTACAATTATCCTCCAGTATTTCTAAAATTCAGCTAACAAACTTTGACGGCCTTCAAGACTTCTAGGCAAAACTTTACTAAACTATCCCAGATCGTTGAAGTACAAACTTCCTTTGGACAAAATGGTTTTTATATCTATGCTTATCCATTAACACTACATTTCAAATTCTATGTAGAATTTTAGCTTCGTATCAAATGTAATAATGGTTTATTTTTCTTCATAAGCTCTACCAGAGTTTTGCCTTGCACCTAACAGTAAAATAACCAGGCGAGCAACAAAATATCATGCTTCGAAAATACCATACTTCTGAAAACAATAAGACTTATCTGTTGTGCAACATACCTTAAAAATTCAGTCAATGTTCAAAGAAACAATAGCCATATGGCACCAGATTCTAATTTTTACCATCAATCAAAAAGGTCTCTCTGAAAAATATCTATTTTTAACCCCTAAAGCAACAAAATGTCTTGCTTCGGAAATACGCACTTCTCGAAACCACATGATTGCTCTGTTGTGTAACATTACTTAAAAGCTTCAGTGTTTATATGAATAAAAAGCCTTAGGGCACCAGATAGTAGTTTATACCATCAATCAAAAAGGTATATTTTTCACCACTAATCAGTAGAGTAATTTTATTTTAGGTTGATCAATGCCTTACCTTTACATGGTCTGAATCCTGATAAATACTTGGGCCCACACTGCCGTATGAAGTTATGTGATTCTTCTTTTTAATCTATAGATTTTTTCAAAGCTGCCAACCTGAATGAAAATAAAATTCATTAGTACAGGGTCTTAGTCCATTGCCCTCTCCAGGCATAAGAAAACAGTGTTCAGTATCTAAATATTTTAAACAGCTTCCCACACATCGTCAAGTTGCAAGTGTGTTTATAATAAACTCCCGAACACAATGCCCAACTGACCCTCCTTAACAGCACAACTAACTTTAATTAATTATTATTATTATTAAATGCTAAGCTACAACCCTAGTTGGAAAAGCAGGATGCTATAAGCCCAGGGGTCCCAACAGGGAAAATAGCCCAGTGAGGAAAGGAAATAAGAAAATAAGGAAATAAGGAAAAATAAAATATTTTAGGAATAGTAACAATATTCAAATAAATATTTCCTATTTAAACAATAAAAACAAAGAGAACAAGAGGAAGAGGAACTAGATAGAAAAGGGTGCCCGAGTGTACCCTCAAGCAAGAGAACTCTAACCCACGGCAGTGTAAGACCATGGTACAGAGGCTATGGCACTACCCAATTATCAATATTCAGATTGGGTCAACTAAATATATATATCAATGCTATACAAAATAGCTAGAAGGTACTCCATAGATCAATATAGCAGTGACTCATGTACCATGTAACTAGAGCCATTCTTTAAAATTTTTTTCAAAAGCTTTACACTATTTTACGACCTAAACGTTCATTAGCATCTGGGTTGACTAAACTGGGTTGTATCCAAACCTGAAAATTATCTTAATACTAGAAGAGAAACCATGACCTAACAGTGAACCATGTTCATACTAGAATAGCAAAGTAAAACTCCTGCTTTTCTATTTCCCTCAAAGTGAAAAATAATCTAGCTATGCTCACCAATAGATATCAGACCTAAACTCTCCACTGTTTGAGTGTTCTTGATAAAATTTAAATGCAACTTTCACATTTTACTATTCCTGAAAAAGGGATTTTGACGAAGGAAATATCTATTTCCGGGCTCAACCGGTGTCGCTCCATGAAATGCTCCTTAAAGCACCATATCTAAGGTATAAATACTGCTAAATATACCAGAGAAAAAAGTTGCATGGATTGCCAGGAATATATCCAGCTCGCTCACCCCTAAAGGGTGTCAGTATTAGAACTGGGGTGAGTGAAACCACTACCAGAGGTCGCTTTCCAATTAGACTTCTCCCTCCTCAAAATCCCCCGTTATTACGAGGTGAAAATTTAATTGTCATGCATATAAAGTGCAGTATATCAAGCCAATAAGGGCTGGAAAATGGATTTATGTCAACCCACACCTAATAGTATCTAGTTACAATGAGAACTATCTATCAACAAATATTCTTAAAACTAACAACCAAAATAGTTTAACATTTTCTTATATTAACTTATTCCAATGTGCAGATGACTTGTTGCACAGATAAAATAATTCGCTTTTAATTCTTCATTATTTTACGGCTATTACTTTTAATAAACTTCCAAAATTTAAAAATTTAAATGTTTATTCTGTATTTTAAAACTTGTTCAGAATTTCCCTTTCTAGCTCTAGTTCTTTTGACTGCTTATCACAGGAATACACACTGTTCAATCTTAAAATACAATCTCAATTACAATAATTTAGATTTTATATTTCTTGATACTCACCATCCATAACATTTCGATGGCACCAACGGGTCCCTTTCAAGGTCTCTGGTATCATTCTTGAAGATTGTCGTATTCGTTTTTGTCTCCTTTTCGTAACCACTGAATTCTGCAGACACCTCGCTGAATTATCTACTGCTGCCTTTAATTTTATTCTGTATCTTTCTCCAGAGGAAGGCCAAGGTTTGGGTGGATGGATGGAGTGAAGGAAGCTCTGGGTGATAGGAGGATAGATGTGAGCGAGGCAAGAGAGCGTGCTAGAAATAGGAATGAATGGCGAGCGATTGTGACGCAGTTCCAGTAGGCCCTGCTGCTGCCTCTGATGCCTTAAATGACCGCGGAGGTAGCAGCAGCAGGGGATTCAGCATTATGAAGCTTCATCTGTGGTGGATAATGTGGGAGGGTGGGCTGTGACACCCTAGCAGTACCAGCTGAACTCTTTCCCTTGTTAGGCTGGGAGGAACGTAGTGTGTGGAGGTCCCCTTTTTGTTTTTGTTTCTTTGTTGATGTCGGCTACCCCCCAAAATTGGGGAAGTGCCTTGGTATATGTATGTATGTATCTTGCTCCAGATGTTATGTAAGATATTCTTGATAGTAGATATCAAAATATATTCTCAGCTTATTAACCTTCTACCTGCTTGGTGTTTATAAATCTACGGGGGAGAATGTATGAATGCCACTTTTTTTTTTTTTTTTTACCTAGGCACAGGCTAAATTCAATGGGTAGTCATTGTCAATTCATTAACCTTTCACCCCCAGGCTATTTGGAACTTTCCAACCCTTAACCCCCAGGCCTTTTTTTTTTTCAAGCACATTTTGCGATATATATTCTTTAAATTGCTCCAACAGCTTTAAGTTTCATCAGTGAAGTCAGGTTGGTCTCATTCTTTTGGAAAATGCCTGAAGTTTCTCATGAAGTTATCAAAAATATGCAAAAAAAAATGTAAATAAGTTTTTTGCAAGGATGTACCAGTACGTCCATTGGTGGTAATAGGGTTAACTTAACGGCTATTAGCAAGTTGTGTGTGAGCATTTGCATCCTGTTATTGTATTTTCAAGCTTTGTTTCTGAATCACGGTCTGACTATCAATTCTTTACAATTCATTCCGAGAAGTTTTTTTTCGCCTTATGGTGCTTGGTAGAAATGACATTGTCTTTCTAAAAATTTGGCCTCAAGTCTAAAGCTGTACTCTTCTTAATCATGTCTAAATCTCCGACTGTAGTTAACCCTTGAAAGCCGTACTCTTTTCTTGATCATGTTTAAATCTGTGACTGTAGTAAGGCTTTAGCACTTTCTTAGTCATGTCCAAATCTCCGACTGTAGTTAACCCTTGAAAGCCGTTCTCTTTTCTTGATCATGTCTAAATCTGTGACTGTAGTAAAGCTTTAAATCTGAAGATGCACTTTCTTAATTATGTCCAAATCTGACTGTAGTTAGCACTTATCTAAAGCTATACTCTTCTTGATCATTCTAAATCTGATTGCAGTGACACTGCATTCTAGTAGGCAACAGCTTTTTAATGAATTTCAGCACAAATCTTACGAGTACGTAGGCAGTCCCACCTTCAGACAGTTTTATGCCACTTTTTCCAATGGCTTGTTGTCCTTTTTCATTGAAACAGATCATTGTATTATCTTCAGTCTTGATACTGAATAAAAGTCATTCCCCATGTACTTGACCATAAACATGCGGCAGTATTCACCTCATACTCCTTCAGTGCAGTAATTTCCAATCCATGAGATGAAAGTGACAGGCTAAAGTTATTGCACAACACTATAAACCAGTTGCCAGTTGCTAAGATTCTAAAAGATCACAGATGACAACCACATCCAGATTTCCTGGATTATCAATCTATAGGTGAATGTCCCCTTCATTCTAACCTTTACATAGTGTGTTAACCCTTTTACCCTCAAAGGTAAGGTTAAATTTCGAGCACATTTTGCTATATTTTCTTTATTCTAACAACCTTAATTTTTGTCAGAGGGGTCAGGTTGGTCTCAATCTTTTGGAAAATGCCTGAAGTTTCTCATAACGTAATAAAAAATATCCAAAAACATGTAAATAACAGTGTTTTGCAAGAACGTACCGGTACGTCCATTGGGGGTGAAAAGCTTGATTATCTTTAGGGACAATTTCTTGATCACAACGTGACAACTCCTCTATAGAAAGTCTATAGACTATGATGAAAGAATGTTTCATCTGAAATATATCTTTATATATCAAAACTCTCCATAGCAGTTCTCTTCATATCCTATTGAGCAACTAATTCTTGAAGAATCTGATTTGTTATCTGAAATAGATCTTGATAGCTCATAGGATTTCCCTTCATTTTCTAACAGCAGCTCATTCTTAAATATCAACTTACACTTTCAATTTGTAGTTTAAGCAGCAATTAGTAAATGTTTTATTACTGACCAACTCTATACTCACAAAGGTCTAATCCAAGATGATAATATTTCTATGGACGACCTGTAATTGCTATTCTAGTATATGTATCCAGAGCTTTGCCATTTTTTGCAATTCAATCTTTCGTATTATGACCACCTGAACAGTTACTAAAGACTTAAACCAGTTCGGGATTTCATTCCATCATGGCATCCATACCTCTGACTGTAGGAGAATGTCAGCACATGTCTCACATATGCAATGGATAAATTTATAACTCATTAACATGAGTAGTCTTCAGAACAAGGCAAAACCTTGAAATAACCTGGGCCGTCCCAATTGCAAGTAGCCTTTCGAATTTCAGGCAAAAATCTTAGGACTATGTGGGTAGTCTCACCTGTAGTCAGCTATGCGACACCAATCTCCGATTTTCTTTATGTCAAGGATTAAAATGGAGGTTGTGGGCAGTCCCAAATGCAGCTAGTTTCTTTTTCTTTATATCAGGTGTTGGAATCCAAGGAGGATGTGGGCAGTCCTATCTGCAACCAGTTTCATGCAATCTTTTTCTTCATATCAAGGGTTTATTATTCTCTTGTTGAAACCATTCATTATTTAAGGTTTCTCGTCAGTCTTTGGTTTTGATATCGAATACACGACTCTTGAAGTCTTATTCTTCGTGTACTAGGCCATGAAAATATGCTAGTATTCACTTCTTCATAATCACCCTTCAGTGTAGTAATTTCTATGCTCTTCTTACATTGTTTTCTCATCTTGTCAATCTTAAGTTTGAAAAATTCCTTCTGCAGCCGTCTCTCTCTCGCTTCGTACATGTGCAGTACTAAGAATGTTGCAAGTTTCTGAAGTTCTTTGTAGTACTGAACCTGAAATAAACATACTTTATATAGAAACAAATTACTTGAATATGGATTGGCAAAACCTGAGCATTTACTGAAAGCAAATAACCCTTAATATGCTGATTAAGTTACCTATCTCCAGACTTTATGCAGTTCAGTGAAATAAACTACGAACATCGATAAAAAAGGGACAAAATTACTACACGTAAAGCTATTTTTTCAAATATGTATAAACTGCCAGATAACTGATGAAATTTATTACAAGCTAGCAAATCAGTATGAACATTATTTGTAAGCTCACTCCTGCAAATTCAGTTAACCCTTTAACCCCCAGGCTATTTGGAAATTTCCAACCCTTAACCCCCAGGGGGTTATTTTTTTCCCCAGCACATTTTGCAGTATATTTTTAAATTGCTCTAACAGCCTTTATTTTTGTCAGAGAGGTCAGGTTAGTCTCATTCTCTTGGAAAATGCCTGAATGTTTTCAAAATATAAAAAATATGAAAAAAAAATTTTTATAGCATTTTTTTTGCAAGGACGTACCGGTACGTCCATGGGGGTAAAGGTATGGCTTTTGTGAAACGTACCAGTACGTCCTTTGGGGGTAAAAGGGTTAACAGTTAGTCAAGACGCGCTCCTTGGCATTTCTCTAAAGGACATTTTGAGTACAGCACAAGGTTCCTCTATCACTTATCCAAGTCTTTGATCAACATACATACATACATATACCAAAGGCACTTCCCCCAATTTTGGGGGTGTCCGACAACAACAAGAAACAAAACAAAAAGGGGACCTCTACTCTCTACGTTCCTCCAGCCTAACCAGGGACTCAGCCGAGTTCAGCTGGTACTGCTAGGGTGCCACAGCCCAACCTCCCACATTTCCACCACAGATGAAGCTTCATACTGCTGAGTCCCCTACTGCTGCTACCTCCGCGGTCATCTAAGGCACCGGAGGAAGCAGCAGGGCCTACCGGAACTGCGTCACAATCGCTCGCCATTCATTCCTATTTCTAGCACGCTCTCTTGCCTCTCTCACATCTATCCTCCTATCACCCAGAGCTTTCTTCACACCATCCATCCACCCAAACCTTGGCCTTCCTCTTGTACTTCTCCCATCAACTCTTGCATTCATCACCTTCTTTAGCAGACAGCTATTTTCCATTCTCTCAACATGGCCAAACCACCTCAACACATTCATATCCACTCTAGCCGCTAACTCATTTCTTACACCCGTTCTCACCCTCACCACTTCGTTCCTAACCCTATCTACTCGAGATACACCAGCCATACTCCTCAGACACTTCATCTCAAACACATTCAATTTCTGTCTCTCCATCACTTTCATTCCCCACAACTCCGATCCATACATCACAGTTGGTACAATCACTTTCTCATATAGAACTCTCTTTACATTCATGCCCAATCCTCTATTTTTTACTACTCCCTTAACTGCCCCCAACACTTTGCAACCTTCATTCACTCTCTGACGTACATCTGCTTCCACTCCACCATTTGCTGCAACAACAGACCCCAAGTACTTAAACTGATCCACCTCCTCAAGTAACTCTCCATTCAACATGACATTCAACCTTGCACCACCTTCCCTTCTCGTACATCTCATAACCTTACTCTTACCCACATTAACTCTCAACTTCCTTCTCTCACACACCCTTCCAAATTCGGTCACTAGTCGGTCAAGCTTCTCTTCTGTGTCTGCTACCAGTACAGTATCATCCGCAAACAACAACTGATTCACCTCCCATTCATGATCATTCTCGCCTACCAGTTTTAATCCTCGTCCAAGCACTCTAGCATTCACCTCTCTCACCACTCCATCAACATACAAGTTAAACAACCACGGCGACATCACACATCCCTGTCTCAGCCCCACTCTCACCGGAAACCAATCGCTCACCTCATTTCCTATTCTAACACATGCTTTACTACCTGTGTAGAAACTTTTCACTGCTTGCAACAACCTTCCACCAACTCCATATAACCTCATCACATTCCACATTGCTTCCCTATCAACTCTATCATATGCTTTCTCCAGATCCATAAACGCAACATACACCTCCTTACCTTTTGCTAAATATTTCTCGCATATCTGCCTAACTGTAAAAATCTGATTCATACAACCCCTACCTCTTCTAAAACCACCCTGTACTTCCAAGATTGCATTCTCTGTTTTATCCTTAATCCTATTAATCAGTATTCTACCATACACTTTTCCAACTACACTCAACAAACTAATACCTCTTGAATTACAACACTCATGCACATCTCCCTTACCCTTATATAGTGGTACAATACATGCACAGACCCAATCTACTGGTACCATTGACAACACAAAACACACATTAAACAATCTCACCAACCATTCAAGTACAGTCACACCCCCTTCCTTCAACATCTCAGCTTTCACACCATCCATACCCGATGCTTTTCCTACTCTCGTTTCATCTAGTGCTCTCCTCACTTCCTCTATTGTAATCTCTCTCTCATTCTCATCTCCCATCACTGGCACCTCAACACCTGGAACCGCAATTATATCTGCCTCCCTATCATCCTCAACATTCAGCAAACTTTCAAAATATTCCGCCCACCTTTTCCTTACCTCCTCTCCTTTTAACAACCTTCCATTTCCATCTTTCACTGTCTCTTCAATTCTTGCGCCGGCCTTCCTTACTCTCTTCACTTCTTTCCAAAACTTCTTCTTATTCTCTTCATATGACTGACCCAGTCCCTGACCCCACCTCAGGTCAGCTGCCCTCTTTGCCTCACGTACCTTGCGCTTTACTTCCACCTTTTTCTCTCTATATTTTTCATACTTCTCTATACTATTACTCTGCAGCCATTCTTCAAAAGCCCTCTTTTTCTCTTCCACTTTTACCTTCACTCCTTCAGTCCACCATTCACTGCCCTTCCTCATGCTGCCTCCAACAACCTTCTTGCCACATACATCACTTGCAATCCCAACAAAATTTTCTTTTGCTAACTTCCACTCCTCCTCTAAATTACCAGTTTCTCTTACTCTCACCTCGTCATATGCCATTTTCAACCTTTCCTGATATTTACTTTTTACCCCCGGTTTTATTAGCTCTTCAACCCTCACTAGCTCCCTTTTACATCCACCTACTCTATTCCCCCACTCTTTTGCTACAACCAATTTTCCTTCCACCAAAAAATGATCAGACATACCGTTAGCCATACCCCTAAACACGTGCACGTCTTTCAATCTTCCAAACATTCTTTTTGTTATCAACACATAATCCATTAATGCCCTTTCTACTACTCTTCCATTTGCCACTCTTACCCATGTATACTTATTTTTATCTTTCTTTTTAAAAAAACTAGCACTTATTACCATCTCTTGTTCAACACACATATCTACCAGTCTCTCACCACTCTCATTTTCACCTGGTACGCCATATTTCCCAATGACACCTTCTACCTCTCCAGCACCCACTCTAGCATTTAAGTCACCCATAACAACTACATAATTCCTTCTACCCAGTCCTTCTACACACCTAGTTAATTCACTCCAGAACTCATTCCGCTCTTCTTCACTTTTCTCACTACCTGGCCCATACGCACTGACAAACGCCCAACATTCCCTACCCAACCTAACCCTTACCCACATTAACCTAGATGATATCTCCTTCCATTCCACTACTTTACCTGTCATCCATTCACTCAACAATAAAGCCACACCCTCTCTCGCTCTTCCCCTTTCAATCCCAGACACTCTACCAGACATTTCACCAAACATCACTTCACCCTTTCCTTTCATCTTTGTCTCACACAAGGCCAATACATCCATCCTTCTACTTCTAAACATACTTCCAATCTCACATCTTTTACTCTCTATCGTACTACATCCACGCACATTCAAACACCCCAAAACTAGAGTGCGGGGAGCAGTCACTCTCCCCCCAGCTCCATCTCTTTGTTGCTGTCTCACAGGATACTTTTACAGGAGAGGGGGTTCCCAGCCCCCTCGTCCCGTCCCTTTTAGTCGCCTCTTACGACACGCAGGGATAACGTTGGCGCTATTCTAATTTTTATATGCCCCCGCGGCCACATTAAATTACTGAACTATTACAAGGCACAGAACAAAAGCTATAGTTACCTAGCATTTGGTGGAACAATATTCTGTACAAAATCTTGTTATCTTACATGAAGTGAAAATAGTTTCCTTGACTAAACTAATTATTGAATTGAAGATGATCATAGAACTTGGTATGAGAACCAATTAATCAAAGACAAATGCCACAATTATTCTATTTCAACCAATGGCTAAACTACCTAACATGGGTAATCAAAGCTTTTTTTTTTTATGAAAGTTTTAACCTTGTCTAAAACAATTTAAAGTAAGAGGCAAATTATATAAACTTTCTCCATAAATGCTTATGTTTTTATCAATAAGTTCAATATTTACCTGTCAGATATAGTCTAAAATCAGGATCTCTGTTTTACATCCAACACCCAACTGGTCAGTAAAGTAAATTTTAGTTTGTATTAACCCTTTTACCCCCGGGGTATTTGGAAATTTCCCACCCTTAACCCCCAGGGGGTTATTTTTTCCCAAGCACATTTTGCAGTATATTTTATTTAAATTGCTCTAACAGCCTTAATTTTTGTCATTGAGAGGTCAGGCTGGTCTCATTCTCTTGGAAAATGCCTGAATTTTCTAAAAAAAATTATAAAAAAATATGAAAAACTAATTTTTATAGCATTTTTTTGCATGGACGTACCGGTACGTCCATGGGGGTAAAGGGATGGCTTTTGTGAAACTTACCAGTACGTCCATTGGGGGTAAAAGGGTTAACTGTATTTTTAAATATACTGTATAAAAACCATATTTATCTTGCTAAATAGGTTAGGAAAATTAGTTTAAACACACACTTACCACTCAATCAATGTGGTAGAGCCCATCGCCATAGAAAAATATAGCAATTCCATTGTATACTGGAGTTCATCAAGCAGTTATGTGGCAAATTCAACCCCTTTACTGCGTAACAGCCAGAGACCTGAGGAAAAACAAGATTATTAGTTCCTAATTCTTCTTGAAACAGTTTCAGATACCCTTTAGTTAACTTCTCTCCATCACTGTCGAGCTGTATCATGTACATCTCCATTTAGATTGGGTAAGGGTCCCAGTAGACCACGTAAGTTTAGGCAGAGTCTTCCTGCATTTGACAGTTCAAACTAGCTGAAATAACCATATGAAAATTAAGCTATACTATGTTAGCTATACCGTTTATTAACCCTTTAACCCCAGGCTATTTGGAAATTTCCAACCCTTCATGGGGTTATTTCTTTTCAAGCACATTTTGCAGTACAGTATAATTTTTTTAATTTGCTCTAAAAGTCTTAATTTTTGTCATAGAGAGGTCAGGTTGGTCTCATTCTCTTGGAAAATGCCTGAAGTTTCTCAAAAAATTATAAAAAATATGCAAAAAAAAATTTAAATAGCATTTTTTTGCAAGGACGTACCGGTACGTCGATGGGGGTAAAGGGATGAGTTTTGTGAAACGTACCAGTACGTCCTTTGGGGGTAAAAGGGTTAAAACTCTGAACCACCTATTTGTCAAAATAATCAAGAATTGTGTATAATAATGTGAACATTGGCTAAACATGTTATTTTCCTTTACAAACAAAGCTTCTGCTAAATGTCCTAGTCATAAGATTATAGTTTACATTTATTTAATGCCACAACATAGAGTACATCACTAATAGACTGGATGGATTTAGACAGATTTTACTTCAGGTCTTCATAGGAATTATTTCAGATACAGTGCAGTATAGACATACCTTAATTCCTAAAACCCATTTTAATTCCTAAAACTTGAAACATTCCAGACAGCATATGGAAGATTAAAAAACAGACTTTTGAAATGACAATGTTATATTGGATTTATGAAATTTGACTAAACAACCAAGCGCTGGGGCCTGCGAGACCATATAGTACCAATAAAGTTAGTAGCTACGAGATGCTTCAAAGATTTTACAACAGCCAGAATATATATTTGCATTCATGCTCAATTTGCTAGCAAACTTTAACCAGGTGGTGATAAGAACAATTGTGAATTTTGAGTAGTCTACCCTCTTCCATGGTCAAAGCTCCGAAGGATGGGGAAGGCATTCAAATATTGAAGCAGATGCCCTTAGTGACACGAGTATTCTGCTACAAAACCTAACGTTAATTGTTAAGTGAACAGTTTTACAGCTGTCAAACCTTTTACACTAGGTCATTTGCTACCCAAAGAACTTGATGGTGCCTTTGAAAGAAATATTAGCAACGAGGAAAACTTCGATGTGGTTACGTATAAGAATTATTATTGGTTTCAGTGTCATAGCAGGTGGAATAACAACTCCTGAACTTCTATGTATGTCAGGCAACTATGAACTAAAAATTTACATCACATGACCTAGATAAGAAAATTACAATAAACTAGCTAAGCCCTTCTTGACCTTTATCATTACCTTATTGGATTAAATGAAAGCATGCGAGTAACAGTTTTTTTCTTTCGGCCGAGACTATATAAGAATGCCAATTATCATGGCAACCAAGGTAAGATTTAATGATCATCAAGAATCAGGAGAGATAAACCCTTTTAAGACCTGTCAATTTGAGTGGTATGTAACAAAGGAAAGAACAGATCTAGTTTATCCTCTATAATCAACAGGTTAACGGAACCAAGTCTATTGGTATTGTTACTAGCACATGAGATTATGTTCGACTAGGCTATTCCTCTGTCCATTTTTACGTAAACTTTATGGTCTCAATAAAATTCACATTGTTGGGTGGCATTTTGTTTTTGTTTTTACTTTTCGACTAAAATGTTTCCCATTATGAAACCATTTTACTTAAACCTTTTACCCCCAAAGGACGTACTGGTACGTTTCACAAAACTCATCCCTTTACCCCCATGGACGTACCGGTACGTCCTTGCAAAAAACTGTTACTGTATTTAAATTTTGTTTTGCATATTTTTGATAATTTTTTTTAGAAACTTCAGGCATTTTACAAGAGAATGAGACCAACATGACCTCTCTATGATGAAAATTAAGGCTGTTAGAGCAATTAAAAAAAAATACAGCAAAATGTGCTTGAAAAAAAAATAACCCCTGGGGGTTAAGGGTTTGAAATTTCCAAATAGCCTGGGGGTAAAAGGGTTAATACAGTGCAATTCATACATGCAAGTAGAAATTTACATCACAGCAGCTTAGATAACTAAACATTGTACTATATAATACCCTGACAAGCTCTCATTATTATTACTTGATAAGTTACAACCCTAGTTGGAAAAGCAGGATGCTATAAGCCCAGGGACTCAAACAGGGAAAATAGCCCAGTGAGGAGAGGAAACAAGAAAAATATATTTTAAGATCAGTAACAAAAATAAATATTTCCTATATAAACTTTACAGTCTTTAACCAAACAAGAGGAAGATAAATAAAAATATGTGGTCATACAAACTTTAAGGTAACCAGGTATTACTTGTGGCTAACACACATGGCTTCGACCACCTGAACGAACAAAAATATTCCGACTTGCCTTGGTGGATATGGCAACGTCCATAGTGACAAATTGATTTCCATCTTGGTCCAAAGGGGGCTCCACTGCAGGACGGCCGTAGTTCTTGTCGACTGTATGATGCCCAGGTTATCTCCACAAATCTGCAAAATTTTAAAACATTTTCAAGTTGGATCATTTATATTGCATAATAATTAAACATGTACAAGGTATCTTTATTTCTAGAAGTTGGTTCACTTTCATTGGGTAATAATTTGACAGATAAAGGAATTAATTTCCATAAGTTATTGAATTCTGGATAGGCAACGCTGTTTAAAGTAAGCGCCTTGCAGTTTGAGAATAAATTTTGGAGGTTTTTATAGCAAGCAATTATGTAACAAAATTGAATTCATGGGGCTTTAAAGTATGTAATGTCCAAAAAACTTAATTATAGCATACAATTATGGCCAAAAAAATAAAATATAGGAATATGGAATTTTTATAGTACACAATTACATAAAACAAATAAGGATGAATGGAAGTTGCTGATATGCAATTGTCCATAAGAATTTCGGGCCTTTTATGGAAGAAAAAACAAAATTTGACATTGATAAACTTACCTTGATATAAATTTTGGCATTTTGATGAGGAGAATCCAGTCAGACACTGGATCGTTGTATACAATGAAAGTCATTTCTATGTACATCTATAGATAAAGTCGATTCCATACAACCCAAGGCGAATTATTTTATTGTTCTTGTTGTTTTAAGGAGCAATACTAGACAATGTAAAATGATTAAAGCAATTTTTAAAGTCGGATTTCTTTATTACTTGTAAAATCAAGGCGATCGAAGCAATTTCTAAACTCGGATTTCTTCAAATATAACCATTCCATTTAAATGGAGTCTTGCTTTTTTCATTTGCATACAAATTATGCTGTTTTTAAGTGGCAATATTAATTGGAAAGGCAAAATGACAATAGCTACTTTTAAACATTATAAATTGAGTTTCTCGCTTTTCTCATTTGCATACAAATTATTCTGTATTTAAGTGGCAATATTAGGATTTCTTCAAAGATTCATAAGTATTCAATTTATTTTGATAAACATCTCACTTTTCTTATATTTAAGTACAAACTATCTTTAAAACAGAAGCAAAATTCAAAGAGTTTAAATCTATAGACTTCAAATAGCTCAAGTCTTTGGAATTCAACTTTTCTGCGAGCTATTTAATCTTAGTCTTTATTTTTTTATTTATATATACTACTGATTTCTTATATCAATGTGTTCGCTTCAAAACTAACAATTTATCCTGTGCTACTTTACTGTACCGATTTATTTTTCAGTTTATCGAAAAAAAGGACGCAATGACAATATTGACAAGACTTTCAGAAAAATTAATATTGGAGAACTGAGTAACAATGTCATTTTAGTCTATAGAAAGTGAAAAAAAAATTATGACCATTGTATATAAAATAACTATATTAAATATCTTCGAAGGAGCTACTTTTGAAAGGCGTTGATTCGATTTAAAAAATGGTTTACAAATTCTCTATTAAAGGCATAAGGTTACGGACTTGGATAAACCTAATTTAATGTTCTGAAAAAACACTACTAGACAGTGACATTGTAAAAAAAATACGGACTTTATTTTTTTGGTTTTACGTTGTTTCATTGAAATAAATTAACGCGAATGATTTCTTTAATGATAATTGGAGTTGTACCAAATTGACTTAATGCATGCAATTGAAATAGACTTAAATTGTAACAGTATTTGTCTGGTAGCGATGCCTTGTCTGGAAAGAAAATTAACAATTGTCAGAAAATGCGGTTATGCTATTATTTCAGGATTAAAATGTATCAACTTTATAAATTGTAATTTATATAAATTTTCTTTTTAAACAGCAATGGGGCAATGAAGAATAATACTTTTGAACAATTTGTTTTCAAAACTTCATTATCCAAGGTCTCAATTCTATAGTTACCTCCACCTACGAAGTTGGAAAAAGGTGCATATATAGTTAGTGAACGTTTACTTCTTTCCTGTCACGCTCATGGGGAGGGGAAGTAGTCATACTATGGTGAGGTGGTTACCCCCCAGAGGTACACTCTTAAACCCCACACTCCCACAAATTGCCGAACCAGTGGGTTATATAGTTATGAAAGGGGGAGGGGCTGGGAAAGGTTGAAAAAGGACCCATACAGTGGTCCTGGTTGAACCTGTGTGATATCGGTGTAAATCTAAATATTAAGAATTAACTTTTCTATGGCTAGGGTACAAGTTATTAATTTCGTCTATCAACGAAGTGGCCAGGGTGAACAAAGTTGGAACAAGCGTCTGTCAACGAAGTGGCCGGGGTGAACAAAGTTGGAACAAGCGCCTGTCAACGAAGTGGCCGGGGTGAACACAGTTGGAACAAGCGCCTGTCAACGAAGTGGCCGGGGTGAACAAAGTTGGAACAAGCGTACGTCAACGAAGTGGCCGGGGTGAACACAGTTGGAACAAGCGCCCGTCAACGAAGTGGCCGGGGTGAACAGAGTTGGAACAAGCGCCCGTCAACGAAGTGGCCGGGGTGAACAGAGTTGGAACAAGCGCCCGTCAACGAAGTGGCCGGGGTGAACAAGGTTGGAACAAGCGCCCGTCAACGAAGTGGCCGGGGTGAACAGAGTTGGAACAAGCGCCCGTCAACGAAGTGGCCGGGGTGAACAGGGTTGGAACAAGCGCCCGTCAACGAAGTGGCCGGGGTGAACAAGGTTGGAACAAGCGCCCGTCAACGAAGTGGCCGGGGTGAACAGGGTTGGAACAAGCGCCCGTCAACGAAGTGGCCGGGGTGAACAAGGTTGGAACAAGCGCCCGTCAACGAAGTGGCCGGGGTGAACAAAGTTGGAACAAGCGCCCGTCAACGAAGTGGCCGGGGTGAACAAAGTTGGAACAAGCGCCCGTCAACGAAGTGGCCGGGGTGAACAAAGTTGGAACAAGCGCCCGTCAACGAAGTGGCCGGGGTGAACAAAGTTGGAACAAGCGCCCGTCAACGAAGTGGCCGGGGTGAACAAAGTTGGAACAAGCGCCCGTCAACGAAGTGGCCGGGGTGAACAAAGTTGGAACAAGCGCCCGTCAACGAAGTGGCCGGGGTGAACAAAGTTGGAACAAGCGCCCGTCAACGAAGTGGCCGGGGTGAACAAAGTTGGAACAAGCGCCCGTCAACGAAGTGGCCGGGGTGAACAAAGTTGGAACAAGCGCCCGTCAACGAAGTGGCCGGGGTGAACAAAGTTGGAACAAGCGCCCGTCAACGAAGTGGCCGGGGTGAACAAAGTTGGAACAAGCGCCCGTCAACGAAGTGGCCGGGGTGAACAAAGTTGGAACAAGCGCCCGTCAACGAAGTGGCCGGGGTGAACAAAGTTGGAACAAGCGCCCGTCAACGAAGTGGCCGGGGTGAACAAAGTTGGAACAAGCGCCCGTCAACGAAGTGGCCGGGGTGAACAAAGTTGGAACAAGCGCCCGTCAACGAAGTGGCCGGGGTGAACAAAGTTGGAACAAGCGCCCGTCAACGAAGTGGCCGGGGTGAACAAAGTTGGAACAAGCGCCCGTCAACGAAGTGGCCGGGGTGAACAAAGTTGGAACAAGCGCCCGTCAACGAAGTGGCCGGGGTGAACAAAGTTGGAACAAGCGCCCGTCAACGAAGTGGCCGGGGTGAACAAAGTTGGAACAAGCGCCCGTCAACGAAGTGGCCGGGGTGAACAAAGTTGGAACAAGCGCCCGTCAACGAAGTGGCCGGGGTGAACAAAGTTGGAACAAGCGCCCGTCAACGAAGTGGCCGGGGTGAACAAAGTTGGAACAAGCGCCCGTCAACGAAGTGGCCGGGGTGAACAAAGTTGGAACAAGCGCCCGTCAACGAAGTGGCCGGGGTGAACAAAGTTGGAACAAGCGCCCGTCAACGAAGTGGCCGGGGTGAACAAAGTTGGAACAAGCGCCCGTCAACGAAGTGGCCGGGGTGAACAAAGTTGGAACAAGCGCCCGTCAACGAAGTGGCCGGGGTGAACAAAGTTGGAACAAGCGCCCGTCAACGAAGTGGCCGGGGTGAACAAAGTTGGAACAAGCGCCCGTCAACGAAGTGGCCGGGGTGAACAAAGTTGGAACAAGCGCCCGTCAACGAAGTGGCCGGGGTGAACAAAGTTGGAACAAGCGCCCGTCAACGAAGTGGCCGGGGTGAACAAAGTTGGAACAAGCGCCCGTCAACGAAGTGGCCGGGGTGAACAAAGTTGGAACAAGCGCCCGTCAACGAAGTGGCCGGGGTGAACAAAGTTGGAACAAGCGCCCGTCAACGAAGTGGCCGGGGTGAACAAAGTTGGAACAAGCGCCCGTCAACGAAGTGGCCGGGGTGAACAAAGTTGGAACAAGCGCCCGTCAACGAAGTGGCCGGGGTGAACAAAGTTGGAACAAGCGCCCGTCAACGAAGTGGCCGGGGTGAACAAAGTTGGAACAAGCGCCCGTCAACGAAGTGGCCGGGGTGAACAAAGTTGGAACAAGCGCCCGTCAACGAAGTGGCCGGGGTGAACAAAGTTGGAACAAGCGCCCGTCAACGAAGTGGCCGGGGTGAACAAAGTTGGAACAAGCGCCCGTCAACGAAGTGGCCGGGGTGAACAAAGTTGGAACAAGCGCCCGTCAACGAAGTGGCCGGGGTGAACAAAGTTGGAACAAGCGCCCGTCAACGAAGTGGCCGGGGTGAACAAAGTTGGAACAAGCGCCCGTCAACGAAGTGGCCGGGGTGAACAAAGTTGGAACAAGCGCCCGTCAACGAAGTGGCCGGGGTGAACAAAGTTGGAACAAGCGCCCGTCAACGAAGTGGCCGGGGTGAACAAAGTTGGAACAAGCGCCCGTCAACGAAGTGGCCGGGGTGAACAAAGTTGGAACAAGCGCCCGTCAACGAAGTGGCCGGGGTGAACAAAGTTGGAACAAGCGCCCGTCAACGAAGTGGCCGGGGTGAACAAAGTTGGAACAAGCGCCCGTCAACGAAGTGGCCGGGGTGAACAAAGTTGGAACAAGCGCCCGTCAACGAAGTGGCCGGGGTGAACAAAGTTGGAACAAGCGCCCGTCAACGAAGTGGCCGGGGTGAACAAAGTTGGAACAAGCGCCCGTCAACGAAGTGGCCGGGGTGAACAAAGTTGGAACAAGCGCCCGTCAACGAAGTGGCCGGGGTGAACAAAGTTGGAACAAGCGCCCGTCAACGAAGTGGCCGGGGTGAACAAAGTTGGAACAAGCGCCCGTCAACGAAGTGGCCGGGGTGAACAAAGTTGGAACAAGCGCCCGTCAACGAAGTGGCCGGGGTGAACAAAGTTGGAACAAGCGCCCGTCAACGAAGTGGCCGGGGTGAACAAAGTTGGAACAAGCGCCCGTCAACGAAGTGGCCGGGGTGAACAAAGTTGGAACAAGCGCCTGTCAACGAAGTGGCCAGGGTGAACAAAGTTGGAATGAAAAGCTTCAATGGTACACATACTGTACTGTAGATTGGTATCACAGAATTAATGTAATGCTTAAAATTTCCTAAGGGTAGAAAAGGTAATAAACATAGGCTCTTATTCACGTACTCTATTTTTTTTTTTTTTTGGTTGAGTAAGCATACACCCGACTACTTCAGGATTTAAGTAAAACGTACTGCACAACATTACCCAAGTTCCAAAAAGCAAGGAAATCCCCCTTATAACATTCTTCTATAATATATGCTTATTTAAACAATGAGTTGAGTAAGACTACTCCATAAGCCGCGTAAAACTACTACAAATTTATCTAGATTTCGTTTCGTGAAAGATTTCTTGAACAAGTTTAAAGAGTCAACGGTATTTTGCAAAGATTTTTTGGCGTTTTACTAAAAATGACGGACGTACTCTACACCGTAACTTTCACGTTAAACATTTTCCTTTAATGGCAGTATTACCCGATACTCATTACAAGTTATACTTCGTCTACAACAAATATAGTAAAATTAAATACTCCATTCTTTAGAAAACAAAGTCGTATACTCTTGATACTCCAAGTAATACTTTTAGGACCGTAGTCAAATATACCCTTAGGAAGCTACTGAAGGAACCTTCCATCAGGACATCATGGCTATGTCACCCAAAAATAGATTTTTCGCTTCGCTCAAAATCCGTTTTTAGGACCGTTTTCCTGGTCCTACCACACATGAAACCCTGTATCCTACAAGACCTTCAAGACCGATTTGTCGTATACAACCTTAGGTAAGTATATTACACAACGTATTCGGCGTTGTTTCACACTGTGGGGTTCAGTTACATTTCAACTCCGTACGTTTTTCATTCGTAAATTATTACATATTTTGACGGCTGTTTTTCCGGTCCTGTACAGCAGGGGAACCCTACTCTCTATAGGACATCCACTGTAATTTTATCTTGTTAAAGTAAAGATACATTACTAAGTATACAAGTTGTATTCTAATAAGAGCATTCAAACCTTTGTAGTAACTTCAATTAAAAAACCCAGCTATCTTAATAGGAAAATCTCCGTAAAAAATACTGTTCTCATCCGCATTTCAGTAAAATACAGGCGATCGTAATTTTACCATAGTTTGTTAATATCTTTTACGTGTTTGTGACCGCAATATCACTCCGGTCGGGGGTTCGAGTCCCGCTCAGACTCGTTAGTGCCATTAGTGTCTGCAACCTTACCATCCTTGCGAGCTAAGGTTGGGGGGTTTGGGAGAGCCTACAGGTTTATCTGCTGAGTCATCAGCAGCCACTGCCTGGCCCTCCCTGGTCCTAGCTTGGGCGCTGATCATATACATGGTCAGTCTCTAAGGCATTGTCCTGCTTGCAAGGGAAATGTCACTGTCCCTTGCCTCTGCCATTCATGAGCGACCTTTAAACCTTTAACGTCCATCTATCCATTTTTAAAACTAAATGTCTGGCAACATTTGTGCCAGATTTTTACCGTAAGTTTTTAACAGTATAAAAAGTCCTATATTCATTCAATAGTATATTTCAACACTTATTAAAAAATCTAAGAATGGCAGACATTTAAGTTTTAAAACAAAATTAAAAAATCTAAGAATGGCAGACATTTTAGTTTTAAAACAAAATTAAAAAAATCTAAGAATGGCAGACATTTTAGTTTTAAAACAATTAAAAAATCTAAGAATGGCAGACATTTTAGTTTTAAAACAAAATTAAAAAATCTAAGAATGGCACACAGTTTTAAAACAAAATTAAAAAATCTAAGAATGGCAGACATTTTAGTTTTAAAACAATTAAAAAATCTAAGAATGGCAGACATTTTAGTTTTAAAACAATTAAAAAATCTAAGAATGGCAGACATTTTAGTTTTAAAACAATTAAAAAATCTAAGAATGGCAGACATTTTAGTTTTAAATCTAAGAATGACAGACATTCTAGATTTAAAACAAAATTAAAAAATCTAAGAATGGCAGACATTTTAGCTTTAAAACAAAATTAAAAAATCTAAGAATGGCAGACATTTAAGCTTTAAAACAAAATTAAAAAATCTAAGAATGGCAGACATTTTAGTTTCAAAAAATTTAAAAATCTAAGAATGGCAGACATTTTAGTTTTAAAACAAAATTAAAAAATCTAAGAATGGCAGACATTTTAGTTTTAAAACAAAATTAAAAAATCTAAGAATGGCAGACATTTAAGCTTTAAAACAAAATTAAAAAATCTAAGAATGGCAGACATTTTAGTTTCAAAAAATTAAAAAATCTAAGAATGGCAGACATTTTAGTTTTAAAACAATTAAAAAATCTAAGAATGGCAGACATTTTAGTTTTAAAACAATTAAAAAATCTAAGAATGACAGACATTTTAGTTTTAAAACAATTAAAAAATCTAAGAATGGCAGACATTTTAGTTTTAAAACAATTAAAAAATCTAAGAATGGCAGACATTTTAGTTTTAAAACAATTAAAAAATCTAAGAATGGCAGACATTTTAGTTTTAAAACAATTAAAAAATCTAAGAATGGCAGACATTTAGTTTTAAAACAACCTCTGTCATGATCCTAGTCGTGTTATTACCGAATCACTAAAAGTAACCCTATAATTATCATAAGCTATTACTATTTAATCTGCCAAAATCAAACTTGTTAGCGTAAGATATTAACAAGGGTCTATTCTTCAGTAATAAATTATCAAAGATACCTGGAAACTTATATACAAACTAGAGAGGTAATCAGTAGAGCGTAGACGACCGCCGCGGCAGCTTATTTTTCGACCTTTTGCTCGATCTTGACCTTTGACCTTAACATGTATTAATTGTCGTGGATTTTTACACTCAAATATGAACCCTGTGACAACTATGTCCAAACTTATGACAGATTACGTGAATCTGACATTTTTTTTACCGTGACCTTCCAAATTTAATAATTTCTGGCTTTTTACATATGTTAATCCCTGCAAGCTTCATTACTCTTGATTAAAATTGTGGCCAGGAAGCTGTTCACAAACACAAACACGGGCGAAAACCATAACCTCCTTCCAACTTCGATGGTGGACGTAAAAAATGGTAACTAACCTTGATTGACTAAGTTCAACCGATATATCTAGAACACTGTCTCGTCACGCCAAGTCTCTCTTAGGCTACATATTGTTGTAATTCTAAAGCTAGTGACTTTCGGTTAAAAACTCTTTGACAATTAACGCCATCTTAGGATTGACTTACCCAATATAATAACCAAGGTCTATAGACCTTGACAATAACACTACCCCCCTAACAACCGGCTTCCTTTACATTACCCCCCCCCCCTGCACCAACAACCACTTCCCCCCAAAACCACCAAAGCAGCCTTCTAAGTTCCCCCTACCCGCCGATATTTATTCGGCCCGAGATATTGTCCCTAAAAGATATCCAAATTTAATACCCAAAACATACAAAAGGTAAAAAACACCATAAAATTACACTTCTCTATTTCAGCTAAAAGTATCTTTCAAATCGTTTAGGTTAAACTTAATAAAAACAATTAAAAAGGCAGTTTATCACACTAAAGTATTTAAACTCAAAGTCTTTCGCCCCACAAACACACACATATATATATATATATATATATATATATATATATATATATATATATATATATATATATTATATATATATATATATATATATATATATATATATATATATATATAATCGAGTAAAGTAAATGCATACCTCACTATTTGCCTTCGATGTAAAAACAGCATACAGCTCGAATTTTATTGGGGGTAAAAAACAATGCATGTAAAAATCCTCAAGTTTCAATACAACCATTTTCATTTAAATACAGTATGTGCAAAGACGCTATTCAATGAAGCAAGTATATTAGATATCAAAACTATTTGATAAAGGCACTAAATTCAAGTACCAAGTATACTGTACATATGGTATATAGTTACGGCCTGTCTTTAAATCAATTGTAACCTAATTGCGTTCTTAAACCTCAAGAAGAATAATTTTACATTGTTTCTCAATTAAAATTGCTTCAAAGTTCATTGCTGCCATTTTCCTTCAAGAATATTTAAAACTTCGGTTGACACGAACATAAACGAATATAAAACCTACGTAGTTTGTCGTATTATTATCCTTATTAAATCCTAAGCTACAACCCTAGTTGGAAAAGCAGGAAGCTATAAGCCCAGGGGCCCCAACAGGGAAAATAGCCCAGTGAGGAAAGGAAATAAGGAAAAATAAAATATAGTAATATTAAAACACGAACATATACGAATATAAAACATACGTAGTTTGTCGTATTATTATCATGATTAAATCCTAAGCTACAACCCTAGTTGGAAAAGCAGGATGCTATAAGCCCAGTGACCCCAACAGGGAAAACAGCCCAGTGAGGAAAGGAAATAAGGAAAAATAAAATATTTTCAGATAGTAACATAAAGTAAATACTTCCTATTTAAACTATAAAAATGTTAATACTCGCTCTATTCGACGTTGTAGGATACAGTAGACGTAAAGAATACAATAAGATTGGAAAATCTTTACTGTTGACAGGAAATTTAATTAACATTCAGGCCAAAGAATTAACGAAGATTGCAAGGAAAATTGATCTTTATGTCTTCTGGGCAAAGCGCATATCACACCCAAAAAAATATATTTAAGACAAAGCTAGCAAACAGAGCATGTCTCTACTTAAATCGAATAAATGGTTAAACAATTTACTGTAATTTAAAACAGTCAATGCAAACACGGGGTGTAGCATATATATAAATTCACAAGTTACACAACACCATAGCTCTGTATTGTATATAAATCATCATCTCCCACGCCTATTGAGGCAAAGGGCCTCGGTTAGATTTCGCCAATCGAATCTTGAGCTTTTAATTAAATACTTCTCCATTCGTCTTATGTATTGTACAGCAATTATTAAACCCAGGCTAAGAATATCCGCTTCTAGATGATAAAATTCTATTATATCACATGATTAAATTATTTTAAAGTTAGAACATGGATTTAACTGAACAGTTCGCCTTCGTAAGCTAGTAGTTAGCCGGTACATAGTTATTCTTACGATAATAAATAATTCCGGAGAACAATTCGAACAGGAAAGACATATCGTTATCAGAACAAAATATGAAAACTTCAAATATATATTAAGACCATATTACCTCCATATCAAATAAAGACAAATAGATTGCCGGTCTCCCTGTGAGCAGACCTAGATTCAACCACTCACTACCGTAGCTGGCCGAAGACTGACGCGAGGCGCTCGGAACTTCGGAAGAGGCTCCAAGCCAGGGTTGCCATGTTGGCCTTTTTCGGGACCAAAAACTTAAACTTGGTTCTTTTTCGTGCTAGATACCTAAATTTGGCCTTTTTGAAATTGGTTAGCCTTATATGATATATTTTCGGCCTTTTTTACAAATAGGTTGGCCTTTTAAAGCTGCAGTTAATCAGACCTTGGCCTTTTCTCATTTGGAAAACCAGGCAATCCTGCCAGGTTGCCAGGTTGGCCTATTTCAGGCCAAAAACCTCAAATTTGGCCTTTGCAAAATTGGCCTTTAGCAGTATTATGAACAAAGGGTGGCCTTAAATGCTATATTTTTGGCCTTTTTTTTACCAATGAGTTAGCCTTTTAAAGCTGTAGTTGATTAGAAATTGGCGTTTTCTCATTTGGAAAACCTGGCAACATTGGCAGGGTTGCCAGGTTTTCTAATGAGAAAAGGCCAACTTCTAATCAGCTGTAGCTTTAAAAGGCCCACCCATTAGTAAAAATGGCCAAAAATATAACATTTAAAGCCAAGCTTTCTTTATATGATATTGCTAACGGCCAACCAATTTCTAAAAAAAAGGCCAAATTTGAATTTTTTTTGGCCTGAAAAAAGGCCAACCTGGCAACCCTGCTCCAAGCCTCGCTAGTAGATCGCTGTTACGTCACATTTAACTACACTACGTCACAAACAAGGCGATGGTAACGTCGGCTAACAGCCTAACTGGATAATTCAATGAAATCTACTGTAATTATTGAATAAAATTGACAGCAGATAAACATTTTAACTACACTACATCACAACATGGCGATGGTAACGTTGGCTAACAGCCTAACTGGATAATTCAATGAAATTTACTGTAATTATTAAATAAAATTGACAGCAGATAATCGTATTAATGATGGTATCTTTCGAGATAGTTTTACGAAAGTTCAAAGCCTATGGTTTGATCATTTTCGGCCTACCATATTTCAGTATAAATGTTTGTATTATTATTATTATTATTATTATTATTATTACTATCCAAGCTACAACCCTAGTTGGAAAAGCAAGATGCTATAAGCCCAGGGGCCCCAATAGGGAAAAATAGCCCAGTGAGGAAAGGAAATAAGGAAATAAATAAATGGAGAGAACAAATTAACAATAAATCATTCTAAAATAAGTAACAACGTCAAAACAGACATGTCATATATAAACTATTAAAAACATAAAAAACAGTATAAATGTTTGTATTATTATTATTATTATTACTATCCAAGCTACAACCCTAGTTGGAAAAGCAAGATGCTATAAGCCCAGGGGCTCCAACAGGGAAAAATAGCCCAGTGAGGAAAGGAAATAAGGAAATAAATAAATGGAGAGAACAAATTAACAATAAATCATTCTAAAATAAGTAACAACGTCAAAACAGACATGTCATATATAAACTATTAACAACATCAAAAACAAATATGTCATAAATAAACTATAAAAAGACTCATGTCCGCCTGGTCAACAAAAAAGCATTTGCTCCAACTTTGAACTTTTAATTTACGTTTGTCCTTTTATAGTTTATATATGAAATATATGTTTTGATGATGTTACTGTCTTTAAAATGATTTAATTGTTCATTATTTCTTAAATGCTTTATTTATTTCCTTATTTCCTTTCCTCACTGGTCTATTTCTCCCTGTTGGAGCCCTTGGGCTTATAGCATCTTGATTTTCAAACTAGGGTTGTAGCTTAGCTAGTAATAATAATAATAATAATTTATAAACTACAGAATTGATTCCTAAAATGGTTGATAAACCTATTCTGACTTTAACCAATTATTAACAAAAGGTAATAATTTATAAACTACAAAATTGATTCCTAAAATTGTTGATAAACCTATTCTGACTTTAACCAATTATTAACAAAAGGTGAATTTCATAAGAAACTATTAGTATTTTTCATAGATTTCTTTCTGAGGTTAAGGAAAACCTTCATATCCCATTAATTAACATTTCAGAGGCAGCCAAAGAAAACTTGTTTCCAACTAACATTTTTAGTGCATTACTATTATCATTATTATTACTATCCAAGCTACAACCCTAGTTGGAAAAGCAAGATGCTATAAGCCCAGGGGCCCCAATAGGGAAAAATAACCCAGTGAGGAAAGGAAATAAGTAAATAAACAAATGAAGAGAACAAATTAACAATAAATCATTCTAAAAAAGGCAACAACGTCAAAACAGATATGTCATATATAAACTATTAACAACGTCAAAAACAAATATGTCATATATAAACTATAAAAAAGATTCATGTCCGCCTGGTCAACAAAAAAGCATTTGCTCCAACTTTGAATTTTTGAAGTTCTACTGATTCAACTACCCGATTAGGAAGATCATTCCACAACTTGGTAACAGCTGGAATAAAACTTCTAGAATACTGCGTAGTATTGAGCCTCATGATGGAAAAGGCCTGGCTATTAGAATTAACTGCTTGCCTAGTATTACGAACAGGATAGAATTGTCCAGGGAGATCTGAATGTAAAGGATGGTCAGAGTTATTAGCGACTAAATTATCATTAAATATATATCTCCTTCAATTTGGATTTATATAAGATTATTTAATCCAAACACCATTATCATCATCATCTCCTCCTACGCCTATTGACGCAAAGGGCCTCGGTTAGATTTCGCCAGTCGTCTCTATCATGAGCTTTTAAATCAATACTTTTCCATTCATCATCATCTATTTCATATTTAATCTAAACTAAAGAGGTTATACTATAACATACTAAATATTAGGAAACTTTAATTTTTACTTTCCGTTCTTGTAACACACTTAGAAATAGCAAACTTCAATTTTCACTTTTTTTCATTCTTATAAGTAACACAGAAATAAGAAACTTCAATTTTCACTTTTTTTCATTCTTATAAGTAACAGAAATAGGAAACTTTAATTTTTACTTTTTTTCATTCTTATAAGTAACACAGAAATAGGAAACTAGAATTTTCATTTTTTTTTCATTCTTGTATATAACACACTTAGAAATAGCAAACTTCAATGTTTACTTTTTTTCATTCTTATAAGTAACACACTTAGAAATAGGAAACTTTAATTTTTCCTTTTTTTTTCATTCTTGCAAGTAACACACTTAGAAATAGCAAACTTAAATTTTTACTTTTTTTTATTCTTGTAAGTAACACACTTAGAAATAGCAAACTTCAATTTTTACTTTTTTTCATTCTTATAAGTAACACACTTAGAAATAGGAAACTTTAATTTTTCCTTTTTTTTTCATTCTTGCAAGTAACGCACTTAGAAATAGCAAACTTAAATTTTTACTTTTTTTATTCTTGTAAGTAACACACTTAGAAATAGCAAACTTCAATTTTTACTTTTTTTCATTCTTATAAGTAACACACTTAGAAATAGGAAACTTTAATTTTTCCTTTTTTTTTCATTCTTGCAAGTAACGCACTTAGAAATAGCAAACTTAAATTTTTACTTTTTTTTTATTCTTGTAAGTAACACACTTAGAAATAGCAAACTTCAATTTTCACTTTTCCATTCTTGCAAGTAACACACTTAGAAATAGGAAACCTAAATTTCTACTTTGCCATTTGCAAGTAACACACTTAGAAATAGCAAACTTAAATTTTTACTTTTTTTTCATTCTTATAAGTAACACACTTAGAAATAGGAAACTCCAATTTTCACTTCTTTCATTCTTGCAAGTAACACACTTAGAAATAGCAAACTTCAATTTTTACTTTTCCATTCTTGTAGATAACACACTTAGAAATAGGAAACTTAAATTTTTACTTTTCCATTCTTGAAAGTAACACACTTAGAAATAGCAAACTTCAATTTTTACTTTTCCATTCTTGCAAGTAACACACTTAGAAATAGGAAACTTCAATTTTTACTTTTCCATTCTTGCAAGTAACACACTTAGAAATAGGAAACCTAAATTTTTACTTTTCCATTCTTGTAGGTAACACACTTAGAAATAGGAAACTTAAATTTTTACTTTTTTTCATTCTTGTAAGTAACACACTTAGAAATAGCAAACTTAAATTTTTACTTATTTTCATTCTTATAAGTAACACACTTAAAAATCGCATTTTTCCTTTGCTACAGAAACAGCCAAAATCCTCGAAATCTAACGAAACAAGCAACTAATAAACTTATTTTTATTTTAATTCTGGTTGGATACTGAAGGAAACATAAGGTACAGATATTAACACATTCGTAAGAAATCTACATTATTGTTATTGTTTTTATTTGTTCGACTTATGTTCTATTGACATAAATAAGCAAGATTATCTTTGTCTCTTTGACCAAATTCATTTATTATTATAGCAATAACTCAAGCGAAGAGGGCTAAGTGTACGTGGATAATTGGTGCTCTGTTAAAAAGTAAAATAGTCAAGGGAGTCAATTGGTCTATCCAACACTGGTTGGATTTACTCGGTCGAACGCGGTTCGACAGACAAATGTTTGAAGTGATTCTCGAACATGTGTGAATGGTTTATTCGGTTGTCGAACACGCTCGTCGAACAGTTCGAAGAAAGTCTGTTCTTGCTTGACTTTTGTGGGCGGGGCTTCACTGCCCATAAACCTTATGCCTTTGTGGCTGACTCCAACGCTTCGAACTGTTTGACAAGCAGGTTTGTCAACCGGGTTCGACAACAGTTCGATCGTGTTAAACCTGCTTTACATAAATGTGTAGCAGCTATACCACCTCATTATTATTATCATTACTTGCTAAGCTACAACCCTAGTTGGAAAAGCAGGATGGTATAAGCCCAAGGGCTCCAACAAGGAAAAATTAGCCCAGTGAGGAAAGGAAATACGAAACACTACAAGAGAAGTTTAAGAACAATGATGTCAAAATAAATCTTTCATATATAAATTATAAAAACTTGAAAATGATCAGAGGATGAAACTTCAATATAACAATAAGAAAAGAAACAAGATAGAATAGTGTGACCGAGTGCAGACATATTATCAAAACTCAAAACGGTAGTTTTTATAACCTATTAAGAATTTGCTACTATCAATTTTAAACAAAACAAAATATAAATGAATAAAGAACTTATTTTCTAAACCTTCGTGTTGTATAACATCAATTATAGCAGTCAGCGAAAATATGAACTAAAGCAAGGTTCTACATCAAGTGTATTACTAACTTGTTTTGGGTTTAAATCCAACCCTCTACTGAAGTCGAGTGAACTACTTCTCGGGCGGGTCCATATTAATCATCTAACGAAACATTTTCATTATAACTTATACAATTCTTTGATTGTATCATCTTCCAAATCAAGACTGTTGAATCGGCAGAACTTCAAAAGTTCAAAGTTGGAGCAAATGCTTTTTTATTGACCAGGCGGACATGAGTCTTTTTATAGTTTATATATGACATATTTATTTTTGACGTTGTTAATAATTTATATATGACATATCTCTTTTGACATTACTTTTTTTAGAATGATTTATTGTTGATTTGTTCTCTTCAGTTATTTATTTCCTTATTTCCTTTCCTCACTGGGCTATTTTTCCCTATTGGAGCCCCTGGGCTTATAGCATCTTGCTTTTCCAATTAGGGTTGTAGCTTGGATAGTAATAATAATAATAATATGATCTTGTGAAAAGTAATGTCTTTAGTTTCTTCTTAAATTCAATTGCTCCCTTTAGGTCCTTCATAAAAAAATTCTAAACTCAGCAAAATACCAGGTGGACAATTGGTTTCAGATTTTGTCGTGTTGCTATTTTGGAATTATGATATTATGGAATTTTATATAAAAAAATAATAATAAATGATACTAGCAGAAAAGATAACAGGGAAACTATGTCAAATTCGCTAAGAGGTTAAAGAGGGTAGTTTTTGAAAGTTTTTTAAATAGAGTTGACGAAATATACCACCATGTCGTCACTTGTAAGGGGTATGAGAGAGAGAGAGAGAGAGAGAGAGAGAGAGAGAGAGAGAGAGAGAGAGAGAGTCATTTACATGCATACTAATTGAAGAAACTAATATTATTATCATTACTAGCTAAGTCAAAACCCTAGTTGGAAAAGCCAGATGCTATAAACCCAAGGGCCCACCAGGAAAAAACACCCCAGTGAGGAAAGGACATAAGAAAATAAATAAACGATATGAGAAATAATGAACAATTAAAATAAAACATTTTAAAAACAGTAACATCAAAAAAGATATTTCCAATATAAACTACAAAAAGATACTTATGTCAGCCTGTTCAACATAAAAACATTTGCTACAAGTTTGAAATTTTGATGATATACGAATCGCAAAATTATACCGATAGTGGTCTAATGATTTTGGGCCAAAGAAACCTGTAACTTAACCAGCACTACAGGCGAGACTAATACGGTCATGTTCAATTCTTACTAAAAATAATCAAAATTCATATATATATATATATATATATATATATATATAAAACCTGTCAATCATATTTCTAATGATTTCCAGTTAAAATGTCTTACAATTCACACGCACACACACACACACACATATATATATATATATATATATATATATATATATATATATATATATATATATATATATATATATATATATATATATATATATGTATATATATATATACATATATATATATATATATATATATATATATATATATATAAAACCTGTCAATCATATTTCTAATGATTTCCTACTAAAATGTCTTACAATTCTTAAAGATTGATGTCCTGTTAATATCAGCATAACAAAAACCAGCGAGTTCCTTGGTATGCCTTATAATTCATACAAATCCTCTGCCATTAAAAACAATGATTTTTCGATAACATAATCAGAATTATTCGAGAAATTTAATATAAACACTTCAACTGTAATGAAAGTACGTCAAATTATTTGGCTCATTCGTAAAAACTAAAACGTTATAAATTTTATTGAGTTTCGATTGACTATTCCTCTGGAAAATATGAGGTTGGGCTCAAGATAAATAGAAGAAAGAGAGAGATGATGAGAACGGAATATGCAATGGAAGATGAAATATCATTGGAAGTAGAAAGAATTAATGAGGTAGAATCATTTAAGTATTTAAGGACTATGCTCTCCAATGCAGGGTCATTTGAATTGGAGTTTGGTTAAAGATTAAAAAATACAAACCAGACATTGGCTAAGTAAAATTTGGAAATCAAATGGCATGAAATTACATATAAAAATCAGACTATATATAAGAGTTTAGTTCACGAAACATTTAACTAGGCTCCACACAGCACTATAAGAGTTGGAAGACTCAGGCCTACATGGCTGAGAGCTATGAACCGTGAAGTGGGCGATGATGAGCGGAGAAGTATTGATTTAAAAGCTCAAGATGGAGACGACTGACGAAATCTAATCGAGGCCCTTTGCGTCAATAGGCGTAGGAGGAGATGATGATATTATGTACTACCAAATCAAAGTAAGCTCCAATTAAGGGGCACTCAGTAGAGCACAGACTTCTGCCGCAGCAGCTTATTTCTAGACATTTTGCTCGACTTTCACCATGACCTTGATATGTATTAATTGGTGTGGATTTACACACACTCAAATATGAACCAGGTTTAAAGTCTCTGCGACAATGATGTCCAAACTTATGCCTGATTACGTGAATTAGACATTTTGCTTGACCGTGACCTTGACCTTCCAAAATTTAATAATTTCCAGCTATTTACATAAGAGTTAATTCATTACTCTATGATTAAAATTGTGGCCAGGAAGCTGTTCACAAACAACCACAAATTACAAACACACACAGGGGTGAAAACATAACCTCCTTCCAACTTCGTTGTCAGAGGTAATTAACAGTAGAAAGTCTATAAATTGGTTCGTGTTATACTTTAATTCAAATATCGCAGGAATATAGCCTAATTTGAAAACCATAGAAAGTTCATATTCTCGATCGTTGTATATTTCAATAGATATCGTAGGAATATATTCTGAAAAAATATATATTATGCAATTTTTTACAAATCCATTTTATCTGTAAGCAAGTGTTATGCTTAAATGTATGACTATTCCTTTCAGAAATGTATTGTGTTTTCATACTCAAAGTTCAAATGGTTGGTAGCGATTACCGCCTAACCTTGTAAGTCATTTAAGATATTTATTCGTTACTGCTCTTAAAATATTTTATTTTTCCTTGTTTCCTTTCCTCACTGGGCTGTTTTCCCTGTTGGAGCCCTGGGCTTAGTGTAACCTGCTTTTCCAAGTAGGGTCGTACCTTAGCAATTAATGATAATAATAAAAATAGTTAAATACCTTCACACCTTTCTAACTAACCTGAATTGAAACATATATTTGCTAATAATGCGCCAATGCCCTCTGCATCCCGAAAAGGAATAAAATCTATTATTAATCATGGTTTTTTATACTAAATCATCACCTGCCTTGGCTCGGTACTTCCTAAAATCCCCAAACGTTGGCCTCGCATTTATTCCCGTCCTTAATCTTAGGGCCTTGAATCTGTAAGCCTTATATTTAACCATAAATTTCATTTTAACCTCAAATCAAATAGAAATTAAGGAGGACTGTAAAAAGCCCAATTTTGCTAAAATAAAATCACGCAAATAACGGTCTTTGCCAGCAAACGGGGTTAGCAAAATCACTATCGATAGCTATCAAAAAAATTGCTGCTTATAATCATCATTACTATACTAGGCCCCACTATTCATTGTTATTTCTCTTCCTCTTGTTTTTTAATATTTTATATATGAAAGATTTATTTCAATATTGTTACCGTTCTTAAAATATCTTATTTTAATTGCTAATTATTTTGCTTGTAGTTTATTTATTTCCTTTCCTCACTGGGCTATTTTCCCTGTTGGAGCCCTTGGGCTTAAAGTATCCTGCTTTTCCAACTAGGATTGTAGCTAAGTAATAATAATAACAACAACAATAACAATAACAATAATAATAATAATAATAATAATAATAGCCAAGCTACAGCCCTTGTTGGGGAAGCAGGATGCTGTAAGCCCAAGGGACACCAACATGGAAAAATAGCCTAGTGGGGAAAGGAAATAAGGAAATAAAACTACATAAGTAATGAATAATCAACATAAAATATTTTAATTCCAGTAATGACTTATCCGATATGCCACAGATTAAGTACTGAAATTACCCTTGAGTAATTTTGAATAATTATTTTAAATGGATTTATCTCAATGCACATATCTAAAACACTGTACCCTTGCTTACAAGAATTCGTGATAATAGTCTTTAATATTCCTCCCACGGTTGGGATTGGAAATGGAATATTATGAGTCAAGGTTAATATTAAATGCTTTAATTACTAGCGAAGCTGGAATTAAAAAAAACCGATTTATTGAGGATACTGATAAAACTGGAGTTACCATGCTAACATACAATGATTCTTTCCATAATAAAAACTAAGTAATTTGATAATGTGAATTTGATAACAAAAAGTGCAATTGCTGCGTGATACATTATTACTTAAGAGTAAATAACAAACTGATGTAGTAGGCCAGAAAACAGGGTTCTAGTGTCGTTTAGGTATTATTGTACTGTATTACAGGGTAATGTAACCTAGGGAAAAAACTACTTTTTTCTATAGAAAAATGTCTCTCTGCGAAAATGACACTCGTTCCTGTCGCAAATTAATAATTTCAGAATTATATATATATATATATATATATATATATATATATATATATATATATATATTATGGAGCCTTTGTTGGGTGACGGCCAGATCCATTTTCAGGTAAATTTTTACATTAAAACAATAGTAATTTCGGCAAAAAAAAATTGGAACATGATGTAATTATAGGTGTTTTGAACGTTTCCGATGCTCTAGAATGTCGCAAAAAGACCGGTTTTGAGCTACTTTACCTTGAATTTCAAACACCCCAAAAAGGCACTAAAATCACGAAAAAAAGGAAATCACGAGCAACACGGGTAAAAGGCATTTTTAACGTGCAACCCCCCCCCCCCTCCCCACTGTAAATGACGGCAAATGGTGCTTTTTCATCATGGGATTACAGATTCCAACTACCCAAAAAACACTAAGTTCACAAAGAAATTCGTAATGACGAGAAAACACGAGAAAACGGCATTCTTACAGAACCCCCCCCCCCCCTTTCCCACTGAAAATGTCGTCAAATGGCTGTTTTTCATATTCCAACAACCGAAAAATGCACTAAGTTCACTGTTCACATAATATCGAGAAAACACGAGATACCAGTTCCGACACAAGCATTAAAATAAAACACGACTTGAACTGATCTCACCATTGGTTACACTATACTGTACCGTTACACGTGATTTCGATGGCGGCCATTGTACACACACTTCTAAAAAAATACGTCGTTCCAGTAACGAGGTCACGGTAGGAAAGAAGGTACAAGAAGCCCAATTTAAATCTCTTGGTGGGGTCGGCAGGTAGGCAGGAAGGTGTCGGCCAATCAAAACATCCGGGGGTTAGTTTTAATTGGTTTATTTGGGGACAAAGGCGTGACCTGGCCGAGAATTTGCATGCGATTGGCCCAATTTAAATCTCTTGGTAGTGTAGGCCTATCAAAACAAAAACACTCGGCGCGTGCGTGAAAAAAAGGAATTTGAAAGCTAAATATGAATAAATGTTTTTTATCATAATGACTGTTATGTTTATTATACTAGAATAAGAGGAAAACGAAAGAATTTAATGAGTAAATAAATAAAGTACCCCAATTTAAATCTCTTGGTGGGGTCGGCAGGTAGGTAGGAAGGTGTCGGCCAATCAAAACATCCGGGGGATAGTTTTAATTGGTTTATTTGGGGACAAAGGCGTGACACTCAGCGAGTGCGAGAAAAAACTAAAAGCTAAATATGAATAAATGATATTTTTATCGTAATGGCTGTTATGTTTAATATAGTAGAATCAGTGGAAAACGAAATGAATAAATAAACCATGAAATAAGCAAGGCCATACTTGCGTAGGTTATACTTGCGTACCCAAAATGCAACCTTGGGGAGCCGATGAATGGTAAGTAGAGCAGTTATTACTACGACTACTACTACTACTACCAAGAAAGAGCAAACTGTGAGGAGCTTCCCGTGGCATGGGTCAGACCAAACGGAACTTAGGAAAATTTACGACGTAAGCTAAACGATTTCTTTTATTATCACGTGTAATAAGATCTGAGCGATTTATTTTTAAGGTTTTAAACTCGTGTACTACTAGTAATCAATTGAACTGTGATGTTTAAAATCGTTATGAAACAAAAGGGATAATCTAAAATAAAACCCGTTTTCATTCATAGAAAATGGGAATATTATAAAGTGGGGTGGACTGTGGCCGTCATTCTAAAATCGAGTTCGTAGAAAACTGGAATATTCTGAACTGTGGCCATCGTTCTAAAAACGATTTTGGCAGGAGAAGCTAACTTAAAAAACCCACCTAACCTATGCTAAAAGCCGTATCCTTACCCAGGGGGCTTCGCCCCCCCCCGGACCTATATATATCCACCAATAATGGGGGACTCCCAGTGGGAACTCGGGGTTTTGGGTGGGGAAAACATACTGGGGAAACGGTATATAATGGTAAAACAACCCTTTTCTTCTCTATACATTACGTTCTTGGATGTATAATAAACCGATGAAACATTTTGGATGTATAATAAACCAATGAAACATTTTGGATGTATAATAAACCGATGAAACAGTCTTTAAAGTTCAAGTTACAAGGTCCATAGACACTAAATAAAAGGTTTTCTAAGCCTGACACAATCATGGATGTTAGTCCACCACTTGCTACAACGTTAAAAATGGTTATAATTCAATAATTTCACTTTAAAAGCTCGCCATCATTACCTGTGTTTGTGTAGGTAACTTTCCCTTTTATTATCAAAGTATAATATTTACTTTACCTTTATCAATTTGGTATTATAATCCAGGAAAGTTCTCGGTTGTTCACAAAATTCACTTTGTAAATGACACCAGCGAGGTTTGTTTATGTCACGTGACTATCACTATGACGTCATAGATATTCATCTTCTATTTTTCTATTTTTTTTTTCTTTTACTTAAAGTTTAGTCAATTATTTAAAATAGAAAATAAGAGAGAATTGTGCAATTTAGCAAAATTCATAATAATAATAATAATGGAACAATTTTGGTTATATATTAGTTTTTTATCTAGTCCATATGGGCTCATGTTCCCATTATACATGGCATATATGGGTATACGGATGTACAGTATTATATAGATATGTGAATAGAAGTAGTTTTGCTTGTTTTTACTGCCATCTTGTACTGTCAAATTATAATTTTGTATATTTTGTAATGTACTCTCAAACCCTGAGAGGGGTTGCTAGAGTTAATAAAAATTCTTAAATTCTTAAATCATTAAATCCTTTAGTTATGGTAAGCAGCTCTTCTAGGAGAAGGACACTCCAAAATCAAACCATTGTTCTCTATTCTTGGGTAGTGCCATAGCCTCTGTACCATGGTCTTACACTGCCTTGGGTTAGAGTTCTCTTGCTTGAGGGTACACTCGGGCACACTTTTCTATCAAGTTCCTCTTCCTCTTGTTCTGTTAAAGTTTTTATAGTTTAAATAGGAAATATTTATTTCAATATTGTTACTATTCCTAAAATATTCTATTTTTCCTTATTTCCTTTCCTCACTGGGCTATTTTCCCTGTTGGGGCCCCTGGGCTTATAGTATTCTGCTTTTCCAACTAGGGTTGTAGCTCAGCATTTAATAATAATAATAATAATAATAATGCATTTTTTTCCGTTCAACAATTTTGGGAAGTTGGTGAATTTCGCGTTTCATTTGTTCGAAAGAGATTCTATATATAAACCGTATAATTAGCAGTCTAATGACGCAAACATTTATCCAGTAGAGAACGATGAAGCATTAATATATAGGACCAAAATTTTTAAATTAATTATCTCTACAAAGGCAAAAGGTTGATATAAACGATTTATAATTTCTAAAATTAATGACATAATGCATCTAAAATGATAACTGTAAATTTCCTTATAAAAAGGATTGGCCTTTCATAACCATTGCTAGGAAAGTACTTATTAAATTTCATAAATCACAAAATATTGACTAAACAATTACGTCTTAAACAATTACTTAGATTTCATATAACAAGTCAATCCTAACGAATTATATTGCCATGATATAGATTATAATCTTTGATAAGGGAAAAAAAACATGCTTTTATTATATCGTAAACACAGGATTGGGAACGTTTTCTTAGGAAGAAAAACATAATTTAACTAGAATGTAAACACATTACCAGGAACGTTTTCTTTGGAAGAAAAACACTTTGATCATAATGTAAACACAAAACCTTGAACGTTTACTTTGGAAGAAAAACATAATTTAACCATAATGTAAACACAAAACCGGGAACGTTTACTTTGAAAGAAAAACATACTTTAACTACAAAGTAAACACAAAACCGGGAACGTTTACTTTGGAAGAAAAGCATAATTTAACCACAATGTAAAAACATTACCAGGAACGTTTTCTTTGGAATAAAAACACACTTTGACCATAATGTAAACACAAAACCGGGAACGTTTACTTTGGAAGAAAAGCATACTTTAACCATAATGTAAACACATAACCGGGAACGTTTTCTTTGGAAGAAAAGCATACTTTAACCACAATGTAAACACAAAACCAGGAACGTTTACTTTGGAAGAAAAACATGCTTTAACCACAATGTAAACACATAACTGGGAACGTTTTCTTTGGAAGAAAAGCATAATTTAACCATAATGTAAACACAAGACCGGGAATGTTCTCTTGAAAAAATAAAACGTTTACCATATTGTAAACACAGGAAAGGGAACGTTTCCTTTGAAAACAAATCTAATAACCGTATGAAACATCCTCTTCTCGTATAGTAATAAAGTATCAAATATTGCCAAAACATATTCCATATATATCATTTGTTTATTATAAACAAACGAGTGAATTTATAAATAAAATATTTTAGATTAACCAAACGTTACTTCCTGAACGTATCCAGTGGAGTTCTATTTACATTAGTCTACGCTTTTAATTGTAAAAGAAAACTGTACGTTGATTTTTAGTTTAAAAGAAAACTGTATTTAATGGGTACTGATCTAAATTTACTTGTGATTTCTTTTAGTCTATGTATTTCTGTTTCAAGAGTATATTAGTAAATTTTATAAATTAATAGGCAAGAGATATATGTAATTGGTTGTGACAGGTGTAATATTTCTTGTTACTTGTTAAATTGATTTCATTTAAGGGGAAAAAATATGTTTGTCAATATTTTATGACGTACAAATAAATTGAGTCTTTTCAAGAGGGCTTATTAAATTTTGAGTGAAAAATATTATTATCAGGTTATACACCTATGTGATATAATTTAAAACGCGATTTGCAGGTAGAATAAAGAATATATAGGGCTAAACAGTGAGATTATAGTCCATGCTAAAAAGTATATATCAATAAATCGTAAATGAACTAGCATTGGGAATTTTCTTAACATTCATATTTCCAGATTAGCCAAAGGTGTTTATATAGAATAAAAAGTTATTTATAATATATACTCTAAAATATCAATGTGTAGGCCTAATCAATTTAATAATTAAGTCCATCTCCCCTTACATCTAGACTAGTAGTTCGATTTGATTAATGTAGCTGATCTTTATGACCTAGTGTTGGGGCTGGAAGACCATTCAGAGCCAAGAAGCAAGTGTCACTTATTACTACTAGTTAAGATACAATCATAGTTGGAAAAGTAGGATACTATAAGCCAAAGAACTCCTACAGGGAAAAATAGTGCATTGAGTTAAGGAAATAAACTATATGATAATATGAGAAGTAATGAATAAAGAATACGAAACACCTTTAGATCAGCAACAATATTAAAATAAATCTGTTATATATAAACTATGAAGAGAGACCTATGTTAAGGGGTTGGACAGCTTGACTAAATCTTCACAATACAATTAACGAAAGACTTTTCATTAAATATAATTCTATTTAAAAAGTATATATTTCTTTAGTAATTTAACCTAAACTATTTTAAATTATATAAGTTATGAATTGTTCCCCCCCAAAGAAGAGTAAGAAATTTTCCTTTCTTTTCCAGACCTGTTGGAAACGGGTACACACACCGAACAGCTGATTGGCATGACATGTCTCGGGGAGTGCAATAGTAGAAACAATCAAATGCTCAGCATAGGAGACTGCCATAGCCTGACCGACTGAAGGAAGATCATCATCTCATTATCATTTCCTCCTATGGCTATTGACGCAAAGGGCCTCACTGAAGGAAGAAGCTTATGCAAATTATTTGACCTTCAAAAATTCCATGATCATACAATTAAAATGTTCTGATATATGTAATTCCACATTATACTATCTTCATTGACAGTGACATAACCACATTGCATTCTGCAGAAAATTTTGTCTTAATAAATAAGAAAGACCTACCTTATTATTCTTGAAAAAAAAAAGAATAAAAAACAAACAAAATTTTCATTGTACAAGAAATACATGTAGCCACTCGAGGCTGCAGTTAAAATTGAATAAGATTGATTGATTGATTTGAAGTTTTCTGGCATCCTGACATCTAAGGTAATTGACGTTGATATCATTTATTACAAATAAAGAATAAAAGAATAGTCAATAACAATCATAACAGCAAAGATGTCATTATAAAAGTTAAATGGCTTTCAGAAGACCTGCTTCCGAAATAAAACTAAAAATACAGCTAGCATAGTACGACACATCAAGTTATAGAATCTTGCCACTGTCAAGGGTACCAGTTAAATCATACATAAATATACTAAGGCACTTCCCCCAATTTTGGGGGGCAGCCGACATCAACAAATGAAACAAAACAAAAAAGGGTACCTCTACTCTCTACGTTCCTCCAGCCTAACAAGGGCTCAACCGAGTTCAGCTGGTACTGCTAGGGTGCCACAACCCATCCTCTCACATTATCCACCACACGGGGGCATATAAAAATTAGAATAGCGCCAACGTTAATCCTGCGTGTCGTAAGAGGCGACTAAAAGGGACGGGACGAGGGGGCTGGGAACCCCCTCTCCTGTATCTACATCCTGTGAGACAGCAACAAAGAGACCAGTTAAATGAAAAGTCAAAATAGTGGCAGCTAGGAGGGGACAATTTACAAAAACATTTTTGTTTACCAGCGCCTTTTTCTGGCTGGAATAAAGGATTGTACATGTCAAGGCTAAAATTTCTTTAATTTTTCTACTTAGTCGAGGACTTCAATAAAGAATTACTAGCACACGAGCTCCGGGAAGTTTCATTGACATACAGTATTGCAGTAATAATAATCATTATCAAACCAGGAATAAAAAAAGTAACATTTTAAACTTCCAAATCCTCTACTATAATAGAATATTTTATTTAACACAAATACAAAATATAAAACATTCATATAATAACAAGTCTTATAAAAATCCCACAACGAATCATATTCTGGAACACCGCCATGTCAAGCGAGTTTAGTTCATAGTAGGCAAAAATTTGTACTAACATATATAAAATAATCTTCTTTATAAAATTATTCAACAAGTAAAAATAGGCTTTATTGACTGTTCCCTCTTTAAAGGAAAACCATAATACAAACTAGAAAAAGTTATAATGTCATGAGCAGATTTAATAATCTATTTCCGTAACTAAGAGACCTTGACTTGCAGTCAAATACAACAGTGTATTACAGTATTAAAGATAAACTGATCCAATATTAATGCATACTGCGTACTGCATAAAACACATACTGTATCTGATGCATGGATAAAAATTGAGCAATATTATCCTTGCTGATGTCTACAAAGAATATGGAACCTGATGATACAGAGATTTGTCTCACTTCAAGTCAATTTCATTCTTGTTGAGCAAATCATATAGTTTCATCTTTTTAACGGGAAGTGGCAAAACATTAGAGGGTTACAATATGGGTTTCTTGTACTAAAATTAATGCTTATGATATTGCTTCTTTTTGTTATCGGTATTAAAGCAATTATTTCCCACCCTAAAAATGTTTTAACCCTTAACATGTGGTCCCCTTTGCTTACTAAACGTAAATAAAACAAAGTTACAATTGTTTTTAAATCATTCTATAAATGACATTAATTAATAAATGGAAATAAAGGATTTCAATAATAATATTTGTCACAATAAATGATAAAAGTTGTGATTTCTTCATTAACATTTAAATCCAGGAATACATTACTATAGTAATGATCAAGGTTCATAAGTTGTGAGTGAAAAGGTAAATATTAAATCACTTTTTGAAATAAACTACAATGTAAGATCACTGGCCAGAATGGCATTAAAAAATCTCCAATAAACAATTTAATTAGAATCTACAATTTACATCAGGTAATTATAATCATTGTTCCTTGAATAAAGGATCCTAAGACACAATCAGAGTTACTGTACTATTAAAATCAAGGCAACATACTTCAAGTTTCCAATTATATAAATATGAATATGTAAATGTTATAAGTATATTATGCACCTGTACCTAACCTCAATGTCATAAGAGCCATATACTGTACTTATTAAAAAAAAAATTAAATTCAAGTTCCAATTTCTTAACCCTTTTACCCCCAAAGGACGTACCGGTACGTTTCACAAAACTCATCCCTTTACCCCCATGGACGCACCGGTACGTCCTTGCAAAAAAATGCTATAAAAATTATTTTTTTCATATTTTTGATAATTTTTTGAAAAATTCAGGCATTTTCCAAGAGAATGAGACCAACCTGACCTCTCTATGACAAAAATTAAGGCTGTTAGAGCAAATTAAAAGAAAATATACTGCAAAATGTGCTGGGAAAAATATAAGGGTTGGAAATTTCCAAATAGCCTGGGGGTAAAAGGGTTAAACATCAAAATTTCATATGTAAAGGGCATTTCACTAAGGTGAAAAGTCTTGTGTCAAGTCTGAAATTGAAGAGATACGATTCTAGGAAAAATATTTAAGCGAACAATTCCATGGGTAAACTTTCCTTCTTTGGGTAACTGCTCTGAGTTCCCGGGGACTGAACGGAAACCGTTGCTATCCTACAGGACCTCTGTATCATTTCTCTCATGGGCAGACTTGGATGATACGCGAGATAATATGCCAGAGCTCCTACAAAGGCGTTGCCAGCACCCTGGAAATAATAATACAGATCATGATATTAACAGTAATGCATAAACTTTCTCATAAATTCATTCAATATTCATTTCACGTAGATGGTACATAAAACGGATTTTGAGCGAAGCGAAAAATGTTATTTTCATTAGTAAAATAAATTTTTGAATATACTTACCCGATGATCATATAGCTGTCAGCTCTGCTGCCCGACAGAAAAAACCTACGGGCGGAATACGCCAGCGATCGCTATACAGGTGGGGGTGTACATCAACAGCGCCATCTGTCGAGCAGGTACTCAAGTACTTGATGTCAACACAGAACCAATTTATGATCATCGGGTAAGTATATTCAAAAATTTATTTTACTAATGAAAATAACATTTTTCAATATTAAACTTACCCGATGATCATATAGCTGATTCACACCCAGGGGGGTGGGTAGAGACCAGCATATATGTTAACATTAAGAGCTAAGTATTCCGTATTTCATTTTAGCAGTTATTCAAAATAACTAACATAAAATTAATAAGTACCTGGTAAGGAAGTCGACTTGAACAATTACTCTGCCTTTTTAAGTACGTCTTCCTTACTGAGCCTCGCGATCCTCACAGGATGCTGAGCGACTCCTAGGAGCTGAAGTATGAAGGGCTGCAACCCATACTAAAGGACCTCATCAAAACCTCTAATCTAGGCGCTTCTCAAGAAAGAATTTGACCACCCGCCAAATCAACCAGGATGCGAAAGGCTTCTTAGCCTTCCAGACAACCCAAAAAACAACAATAAAAAGCATTTCAAGAGAAAGATTAAAAAAGGTTATGGGATTATGGGAATGTAGTGGCTGAGCCCTCACCCACTACTGCACTCGCTGCTACGAATGGTCCCAGGGTGTAGCAGTTCTCGTAAAGAGACTGGACATCTTTAAGGTAAAATGATGCGAACACTGACTTGCTTCTCCAATAGGTTGCATCCATTACACTCTGCAGAGATCTGTTTTGTTTGAAGGCCACTGAAGTTGCGACAGCTCTAACTTCATGTGTCCTTACCTTCAGCAAAGCATGGTCCTCCTCATTCAGATGGGAATGAGCTTCTCGAATTAAAAGTCTGATATAATAAGAAACTGCATTCTTCGACATTGGTAAAGAAGGTTTCTTAATGGCGCACCATAAAGCTTCTGATTGTCCACGTAATGGCTTAGTCCGTTTCAAATAGTACTTAAGAGCTCTTACCGGGCATAGTACTCTTTCTTGTTCATTTCCAACCAAATTAGCAAGGCTTGGAATACCGAACGATTTGGGCCAAGGACGAGAAGGAAGATCGTTTTTGGGTAAGAAACCAAGCTGTAAGGAACATGTAGCCGTTTCAGATGTAAATCCAATGTTCCTGCTGAAGGCGTGTATCTCACTGACTCTTTTAGCTGTTGCTAAGCAGACGAGGAAAAGAGTTTTCAACGTGAGATCTTTTAAAGAGGCTGATTGAAGTGGTTCGAACCTTGCTGACATAAGGAACCTTAGTACCACGTCTAAGTTCCAACCTGGTGTGGCCAACCGACGCTCCTTCGAGGTTTCAAAAGACTTAAGGAGGTCCTGTAGATCTTTGTTGTTGGAAAGATCTAAGCCTCTGTGACGGAAGACTGCTGCCAACATGCTTCTGTAACCCTTGATCGTGGGAGCTGAAAGGGATCTTTCCTTCCTTAGGTATAAAAGGAAGTCAGCTATCTGAGTTACAGAGGTACTGGTTGAGGATACTGATTTGGACTTGCACCAGCTTCGGAAGACTTCCCACTTCGACTGGTAGACTTTGAGAGTGGATGTCCTCCTAGCTCTAGCAATCGCTCTGGCTGCCTCCTTCGAAAAGCCTCTAGCTCTCGAGAGTCTTTCGATAGTCTGAAGGCAGTCAGACGAAGAGCGTGGAGGCTTGGGTGTACCTTCTTTACATGCGGCTGACGCAGAAGGTCCACTCTTAGAGGAAGTGTTCTGGGAACGTCTACTAGCCATTGCAGTACCTCGGTGAACCATTCTCTCGCGGGCCAGAGGGGAGCAACCAACGTCAACCTTGTCCCTTCGTGAGAGGCGAACTTCTGCAGAACTCTGTTGACAATCTTGAACGGGGGGAACGCATAAAGGTCTAGATGGGACCAATCCAGAAGAAAGGCATCTATGTGAACTGCTGCTGGGTCCGGAATCGGTGAACAATAAATTGGGAGCCTCTTGGTCATCGAGGTTGCGAACAGATCTATGGTGGGCTGGCCCCACAATGCCCATAGTCTGTTGCAAACATTCTTGTGAAGGGTCCACTCTGTTGGGATGATTTGACCCTTCCGGCTGAGGCGGTCTGCCATGACATTCATGTCGCCTTGAATGAACCTCGTTACTAGGGATATGTTTAGATCTCTTGACCAGGTGAGGAGGTCCCTTGCGATCTCGTACAACATCATCGAATGAGTCCCTCCTTGCTTGGAGATGTACGCCAGGGCTGTGGTGTTGTCGGAGTTCACCTCCACCACCTTGCCTAGAAGGAGGGACTTGAAGCTTCTCAAGGCCAGATGAACTGCCAGTAGCTCCTTGCAGTTGATGTGCAACTCGCTTTGAACCGCATTCCACGTGCCCGAGCATTCCCGACCATCCAACGTCGCACCCCAGCCCGTGTCCGATGCGTCCGAGAAGAGAAGGTGGTCGGGGGTCTGAACAGCCAGTGGCAGACCCTCCCTGAGGAGAATGTTGTTCTTCCACCAAGTCAGTGACGACTTCATCTTCTCGGAAATAGGAACCGAGACCGCTTCTAGCGTCTTGTCCTTTCTCCAGTGAGCAGCTAAGTGAAATTGAAGGGGGCGGAGGTGGAGTCTCCCTAACGCGATGAACTGGTCCAGTGATGAAAGCGTCCCTATCAGACTCATCCACTGTCTGACTGAACATCGGTCCTTCTTCAGCATGGACTGGATGCATTCTTGGGCTTGACTGATTCTGGGGGCCGACGGAAAAGCCCGAAAAGCTTGACTCTGAATCTCCATTCCTAGGTATACTATAGTTTGGGATGGGACGAGTTGGGACTTTTCTATATTGACCAGGAGACCCAATTCCTTGGTCAGATCTAGAGTCCACTGTAGATTCTCCAGACAGCGACGACTTGACGCAGCTCTTAAAAGCCAGTCGTCCAAATAGAGGGAGGCTCTGATGTTTGCTAAATGCAGGAATTTGGCAATATTCCTCATCAGTTTGGTAAAAACTAGAGGTGCCGTGCTTAGGCCAAAGCACAGGGCTTGGAACTGGTATACAACCTTCCCGAAAACGAACCTTAGAAAAGGTTGGGAATCTGGGTGGATGGGGACGTGAAAGTAAGCGTCCTTTAGGTCTAACGAGACCATCCAGTCTTCCTTCCTGACCGATGCTAGAACCGACTTTGTCGTCTCCATGGTGAACGTCTGCTTTGTGACAAAGACATTCAGAGAACTGACGTCTAGCACCGGTCTCCACCCTCCTGTCTTCTTCGGCACTAAGAAGAGGCGGTTGTAGAAGCCCGGGGATTGATGGTCCCGGACTATGACTACCGCTCCCTTTTGTAGTAAGAGAGACACCTCTTGCTGTAAAGCTAGTCTCTTGTCCTCCTCTCTGTACCTGGGAGAGAGGTCGATGGGAGTTGTTGCTAGAGGGGGCTTGCGTAAGAATGGAATCTTGTACCCCTCCCTGAGTAACTTCACAGACTGTGCGTCTGCGCCCCTGGTCTCCCAGGCCTGCCAGTAGTTCTTGAGCCTGGCTCCCACTGCTGTCTGAAGAAGGTGGCAGTCAGACTCTGCCTCTAGAGGACTTGGAACCCTTCTTCTTACTCCCACGTTGACTTCCGGCACGAGCACCTCCTCTGCTGGAGGCTCTGCCACGAAAGGGCGGAATGAACCTTGACGCTGGAGTGTCCATCCTAGGTCTAGGTACGGAGGGCAAAGGGGTGGTTTTGCGTGCGGAAGACGCCACCAGGTCATGGGTGTCTTTCTGGATCAAGGAGGCAGCAATCTCCTTGATCAACTCTTCAGGGAAGAGACACTTCGAGAGTGGAGCAAACATAAGCTCCGACTTTTGACATGGGGTGACTCCAGCAGACAAGAAGGAGCAAAGGTGATCTCGCTTCTTGAGAACCCCAGACACGAAAGAAGCCGCAAGCTCACTAGAACCATCCCGTATGGCTTTGTCCATGCAGGACATGATGAGCATGGAAGTTTCCTTATCAGAAGGGGAGGTCTTCCTGCTCAACGCTCCCAAACACCAGTCCAAGAAGTTAAAGACTTCGAATGCGCGGAAAACTCCCTTCATAAGATGGTCCATATCCGAAGGAGTCCAGCAAATCTTGGAGCGTCTCATAGCCAGCCTGCGGGGAGAGTCTACCAGACTTGAGAAGTCGCCCTGGGCAGAGGCAGGAACTCCCAAGCCGAGAACTTCTCCCGTGGCATACCAGACGCTAGATCTGGAAGCAAGCTTGACCGGGGGAAACATGAAGGATGTCTTCCCAAGTTGCTTCTTGGACTGCAACCACTCTCCCAGTACCCTTAAAGCTCTCTTGGACGAGCGAGCGAGTACGAGCTTCGTAAAGGCAGGTGCTGCTGACTGCATGCCTAAAGCGAACTCAGAGGGAGGCGAGCGTGGTGCTGCAGACACAAACTGATCCGGATATAAATCCTTGAACAGCGCAAGCACTTTCCTAAAGTCTAAGGAGGGAGGCGAGGTCTTGGGTTCTTCGATGTCCGAGTGTTGGTCGTCAAGATGTGCCGCTTCGTCATCATCAGAGATACCATCGTCTGAATGTTGAGGAGGAAGAGGCAACGGAGTGGGCTAGACGGCTGAGTCCGGCAGCACGGGTGCATGCGTGGCTGCACTGGACCCAACATCATGCCACTGTTGGTCAGTCTGAGAACTGACAACAACCAAAGCTGAGTGGGTGCGCAAAGAGTCTACTCCCGACTGTGGGAGAATAGCGGAGACCACCGTGGGTTGCGGAGGCTGACGCACCGCGTCAAAACTCGGCAGCTTAACTCCACCCTCCTGCTGTTGTGGTAGCTCACGCACGGCAACGGAGGGTTCCGTGCGTCTGTGAACGTCAGCATGCGTCTGGCAGGGTCGACTGCGCATGGGTGGAGGAGCTCTCACAGCTGGCGTGTGGGAGCAGGCAGCCTCAGCGTCTGCTGGGCGCACAACCGTGGCAGGTTGTGGGCTAACGGGTGCAGCGGCAACCTTCTCCGCACGAAACTCCTGCATAACAGCAGCTAACTGAGTCTGCATAGACTGCAGCAAAGACCACTTAGGGTCTACAAAAGCGGTAACAGACGGAGTTACTGTCCGTTGTGACTGAGGGTCTAAAACAGCGGGTGCGGCAACAGACGGAGTTACTGCCTGTTGCGGTACCACTTTGCCTCTCTTAGGAGGTGTGCAGTCGTCGGAGGACTGCAGCGAGTCCGAACTGACCCAGTGGCTACACCTGGGCCGTTGGACTAGCTCGGAAGGGACCTTACGTTTAAGAGGCCGTGAGACCTTGGTCCATCGTTTCTGTCGAGAAACCTCTTCCGCAGACGAGGAATGAACGGGCTCACTCGTCTTCTTGTGGGTGGGACGATCTATGTGAGATACGTCCGAAACCACGGAGGGTACGTCTGTCCGCTGATTAAAGCCTGTCGAACCCTTTGGTCGTACGACATTGCTTCTCCCCTGGGCTTGGGAGCTTGCAAGAGGTCCCGGACTGGGAGGACGACAGGCACGAACAGACGCACCCTCATGCGTAACACTGACACTTTTCACTGCACTGACACTCACTTCACTTCCCACTGCACTTTTACCTTTCAACTCTCTGACGTCAGCCATGAGTTGATTGCGGTCATTCGCCAATGACTCGACTCTCTCACCTAGAGCCTGGATGGCACGCATCATATCTGCCATTGAAGGTTGATGAGAGCTAGCAGGGGGGTCGGGTGCAACCACTACAGGGGAAGGAATAGGTTGAGGGGCATGGGGAGAGGAAAAATCAATTGAGCGAGACGAACTCCTCCTGATCCTATCCTTCTCTAGCCTACGTGCATATTTCAGGAATTCTTGAAACCCGAATTCCGAAAGCCCAGCGCATTCCTCACATCGATCTTCCAATTGACAGGCTTTACCCCTACAATTGGAACAAACGGTGTGCGGATCGATAGAGGCCTTCGGAAGACGCCTTGAACAGTCCCTAGCGCTACATTTCCTGTACTTGGGGACTTGAGAAGGGTCAGACATCTTGAATTAGTCAAAGGGGGGAATTCAAAATCTATCCAAGTCGTCAACAAATAATCCAAAATCCAAAAAAAGAATGCAAGGAAGTATTGAAGATAACTTCTGCACAGCGATAGCTAATAACCAGAAATGAATACTTCACCAAATAACGTGAAAATCAATCCAGAAAACAAGAGCGTATTCAGTAGGTCTTGCCGGTGGCACGACAGAGAGAAAATTGGTTCTGTGTTGACATCAAGTACTTGAGTACCTGCTCGACAGATGGCGCTGTTGATGTACACCCCCACCTGTATAGCGATCGCTGGCGTATTCCGCCCGTAGGTTTTTTCTGTCGGGCAGCAGAGCTGACAGCTATATGATCATCGGGTAAGTTTAATATTGAAAAATCTATTTTTGGGTGAGATCGCCATGTCGTCCTGATGGAAGCTCCTAAAGAAGCTTCATAAGGATATAATATATCCTTTTGAAGCTACCTTAGGAACTTCCATCAGGACGACATGGCTTGAGCCCAAAAAGTTTATTTGTATTTTTGAGGTTAAAGTACCATGTGGTCTGCAAGGCTATTTTCTTGGACGCCGTGCATGTCGTCACTCATAGCAGACGACTTTCAGCTACTGAGGTGCAGTGGCATGTTCAAATGAGCCTGAACTTGCAAGGTCTGCCCTATACATACCGAGTCTGTGCTTTGCATATTGATACACTGGCCCTAGTACAGTGGTAACGTGTTTGCCGAGTATTCGCATGGCAAGAGATCGATCGCCGCACAGGACCGTGAGTTTAAGCTGTTTACTGGGGAGGCTACTGGTGTGGTAGGGCACCACAGTGGGGGGGGTTGGGCTTGCCTAGCTGACGTTCTGGTGAGCATCTATTCTGATGGAACCGGAACTGAAACCAGTCACCTTTAACCTTTATTAGAGTGCCTGTTCTAGACTTTCACTGGAAAGTCCTTGGAGACACCACAGCACCTCCCCAAAAATGAGTTTTAACGAATCTTTTATTACTTGGTTCAACCTGCACAAAACCTTTGGACAAGCCCAGCAAGTTTCTAGAAATGTGACTCTTATGTCTTATCAAATTACAACTATCTATTTATGCAATTTATATTATATTATATTGGTGGATAACGTGGGAGGGTGGGCTGTGACACCCTAGCAGTACCAGCTGAACTCGGTTGAGTCCCTTGTTAGGCTGGGAGGAACGTAGAGAGTAGAGGTCCCCCTTTTTGTTTTTGTTTCTTTGTTGATGTCGGCTACCCCCCAAAATTGGGGGAAGTGCCTTGGTATATGTATGTATGTATGTATTATTATAATTACTAGCCAACTACAACCCTGGTTGGGAAGGCAGAATGCCACAAGGCCAAGAGCTCCAACAGGGCAAGTACCTGTAGTCCAGTGAGGAAAGGAAATAAGGGAATAACAAATAAACTACTGAATATATATTGGTAAGTAATGAATAAAAATATAAAATATTTCAAGATCTGTAAAAGTGATTTCTAGTCTACTACCTTCTCAACAGAAATGATGTTAAGAGCATGTCTATAAACTAAGTATGAGTCACTTTACCATACAAGTTTTATTTTTTATACTCTGCATTTAATTCGGATTTTCTATATCTAATAATACTGTAATATAGTACACATTCCTTAATGTTCATCATACGAATACTGTCAGTAAACTATTACTAACCCCATCAGCTTAGAAAAACTACAGAACTATTACAAAAAACACTTACAGTTGTGTCCACAGGAGTGACTTTTTCAGCAGATATATGTTCGTGATGGCCTTGGATGGAGTATAAGGCACCTTCTCCGCCCAGCGTAATTATCACACTGCCACATCCACGAGATAGGAGTTTCACAGCTGCAGACTGGGCATCGGCTACACTCTTCACTTCTACGCCGGTTAACACTTCAGCCTTAGATTAAAAAAGACAAGATTTCCATGAATAACAAAATACTAGAGATTTTATATGTCAAGAAACAGAACAGTAAGTCAATATCAAATGTAATTTCTACAAAAAGAATAAAGGTCATTTGTAATTTCTACAAAAAAGCATTAATCCAAGCACAGTGATGACATCATTTTGAAGAATTATCACAAGTTTTTGTCTATCTGTAATTATTCAATATTTATGATTGCCTTACTGTCAGACCTATTCAAGAATTCCAATCTGTTTGAAAGATATTTTACAATCTTCAAATGTGGTGACAATCAAGTGGAAATTAAGCCCCATTAGAGAACCCCTTTCTGACTGAGAAAGTAAACCCAATAGAGAACCTCTTTCTGACTGAGAAAGTAAACCCAAAAGAGAATCCCTTTCTGACTGAGAAAGTAAACCCAATAGAGAACCTCTTTCTGACTGAGAAAGTAAACCCAATAGAGAACCCCTTTCTGACTCTGAGAAAGTAAATTATTATTATTATTATTATTATTATTATTATTATTACTAGCCAAGCTACAACCCTAGTTGGAAAAGCAAGATGCTTTAAGCCCAAGGGCTCCAATAGAGAAAAATAGCCCAGTGAGGAAAGGAAATAAGGAAATAAATAAATGATGAGAACAAATTAACAATATACCATTCTAAAAACAGTAACAATATCAAAACAGATAAGGGATTTTGACGTAGGAAAAATCTATTTCTGGGCTCGAACCTGTGCCGCCCAGTGAATAAGCTCCACTTAGCACTTATTCTTAGGTAATTTACTGCTAAATATACCAGAGAAAAAATGTAAAGGAGTGCTAGGTTAACTAGCTCGCTCACCTATTGGTGTCGGTATAAAATTGGGCGTATATTCCAGAGGTCCCGCACTATTTAGATTAATCCATGACAGAAAACCCCAATAGAGGAGAGCCGTTCAACCTCACTCGGTACTACTAACAATGCATCCGCTCAGAACCCAACTCCTTAGCACCCAAAGTTTGGGGACTCCAAGGGAGAGGAGCTGGGAGGGTTCACTGGGCGGCACAGGTCCTTCGCCCAGAAATAGATTTTTCCTACGTCAAAATCCCTTTTCTGGGGTCGAACCTGTGCCGCCCAGTGAATCTATACAAGAGAAAAATGTCACCAAACTTGCAAAATAAAGGAAAAAACATAAGCGTAAGGGAAATACAGGATGCTTTTAATCAGAGATGAGTACCAAAAAACAATTATAAGGGTATCTTAATATGAACATAAATCCAATAAGGTAGGTATAATAATGCCGTGAGTGATAATATATACAGATACTCAGGAGCATAAAATTTACAAATATAATAACAGTATTCAGGTGCGAGACCAACGAATACAATAGGGTATAAATGAGGCAGGTAAGAGGGAGAGATAAAGAGTCAAGGCATTAACCTGTGAGTTACTTGGGAGTAACTACGCTCCCTGCGGCTACTGTAGAAAATTTTAGGGCTTCCAAATGTTTAAGGTAGTGTTTCTTGAACACTGATGGTGATTTCCACCCTGTATACCTGGAAAGGTCTGTAAAATTCATGTGGTGAAAGAAGTTCACCGAGGTAGCAACCGCCCTGATATCATGTGCAAGAGGAAAAGAGTCAGGGTTAGCTTGTTTAATAAAATACAAAATTTGTTGCCTGATCCCTTTAATAGTAATGGTACCGCCTTGTTCTCTAACGAATAGAGGCCCCGAGGAGTTAGAGGAGGTCCGGGATAAATAAGACCTAAGAGTAGTGACAGGGCACAGAGACGGATCTTGCGTGAGGGGAACAATTTTCCAGGAGGTCCATCTGTTTTGAGGGTCTTCATTCTTAGCCAAAAAGAATTTGTTAGGAGAAAGAAGGACCTCTCCTGAAGGCAGAAAGTCAATATGACCCGGGTCTCTCGACAAGGCTGCCAATTCAGAAATTCTTGCCCCGGAAGCCAAGCTCACCAGGAAAAGTGTTTTCCTGAGAAGGGGCATGTAATCACAAGAACTGTTAATGGTATCAGAAGCCAATTTGAGTACGTCATTAAGGAACCAGGTCACCGGGGTAGGACGAGTAACCGGTTTCAGTCTGGCACAAGCTTTCGGAATTGAAGCTAACAAAGAGTCGGTTAAGTCTATGTTAAAACCCACTAGGAAGATCTTTTTCAGAGCCGATTTAATAGTGGTGATAGTATTGGCTGCCAGACCTGATTCTAATAAAGATCTAAAGAAAGTGACTGTAAGGTTCAAGTTCATACAGTTCACGTCTGAGTCTATTAAAAATTTTGCCAACTTTTTAACTGCTGAGTCATACTGGCGGATGGTGGAATCCCGTTTATCCGATTCTAGGAACAAGGTGTTTTGAGGATCAATATTGGCACCATGCATAGCCGCAAACTTCATAAAGTCCATAAAGTTAGGGCGCTCTGAATGTTTGAGAAAGCGTACACAACGCGTGTTTGTACTATCTGAGACAGAACCGGATTGGGTATCAGGTGAGGGTATAGTCTCAACTCCCGCAGGAGAGGATACCAGTTGCTCTTGGGCCAGTTGGGTGCGACCAAGGCTACTTGTCCCTTGAAGGATCTCAGTTTGTCTAGAACTTTCAGCAAAAGATTCACCGGGGGAAAGAGATAAATCTTTTCCCAGTTGTCCCAATTCTGTGACATGGCGTCTATGGCGTAAGCCTGAGGGTCTAGATTGGGAGCCACATATACTCTCAATTTGTGGTTGGATTCCGTGGCGAAGAGGTCCACTTGGAGACCGGGAACCTGAGAGAGAATCCACCAAAATGACTTTAGATCGAGTGACCATTCCGATTCTAGAGGGGAGGTCCGGGACAGGGCGTCTGCCACTACATTCCGGACTCCCGCCAGGTGGACAGCTGAAAGATGCCAACGGTTCGAGGCTGCTAGGGAGAATATGGCTACTAGAACATGGTTCAGAGGCCCTGACTTTGACCCGCCTCTGTTGAGGCAGTGGACCACCACTTCGCTGTCGAGGACCAGACGAAGGTGTTGTTTCTTGGGAAGAGCGAGACGTTTCAGGGTTAGAAGAACTGCCATGGCCTCTAGCACATTGATGTGAAAATGGCGGAACAAGGGAGTCCAAAGACCTTGAACTTTCTTGAGCTGAGAATAGCCGCCCCAACCTGATAAGGATGCGTCTGTGTGAATGATTAATTCCGGAGACGGAAATCGAAGGGGAACTGACTTTGACAGACTGTTTGCTCTTGTCCAAGGAAGAAGTCTTTCCCGTAGAATGGGAGGAAGGCGGACTTTCCTGTCCCGGAGCTTCCGGTTCGCCCTCGAACGCCAGACACGATTGATATCTTTCAATTTTGCCTTCAGAAGAAGATCCGTCACTGAGGCAAACTGAAGGGACCCCAGAATCCTCTCTTGGAGTCGTCTGGAACTTACTTTGTCTTTGAGAAAGCGTTTGGTGTTCCTTGCAATCTCTAACCTCTTGGGTCTGGGAAGACACAGAGTATGAGATATAAGATCCCATTGCAGGCCGAGCCATTGGAACTTCGATTTTGGAAGAAGACGGGACTTCTTGAAGTTGATCTGGAAGCCTAGAGATTGAAGATAATGGATGACTTTGTGAGTGGCTTTTAGGCAATTTTGGGAGGTGTCTGACCAAATGAGCCAGTCGTCCAGATAGGCTACTACTTGAATCCCTTGATTCCTGAGTTCCTGAACAGCGACTTCTGCTAGCTTTGTGAAGATCCTTGGGGCGATGTTGAGCCCGAAAGGCATCAACTTGAAGGAGTAACTTTTGTCCCCTAAGCGAAAGCCTAGGTACGGACGGAAGTGTCTCGCTATCGGGACGTGATAGTAGGCGTCTGTAAGATCGATAGAGGTGGTGACGGCCCCACGGGGAAGTAAGGTCCGCACCTGCGAGACGGTAAGCATTCGAAACTTGTCGCATTGAATGGACAAGTTGAGAAGGGATAGATCTAGAATCACTCTTCTCTTGTCTGAATCCTTCTTCGGGACACTGAACAGCCGACCTTGAAACTTCAGATGTTTCGTTTCTTGTATGGCGTTCTTTTGTAAAAGATCCTGGACAAATTCGACCAGGTCCGGAGTGGAATGTTGACGAAATTTGTTCGGAGGAGGAGGTCCTTGAATCCAACTCCACCCCAGTCCCTTGGAGATGATACTGAACGCCCAGGGACTGAACCTCCATTTGTTGCGGAAGGCATAGAGCCTCCCCCCTACCTGCTGCACCTCAGTATTGGTTTGAGGAGTTGCCTCCACGTCCGCCTCGGAAGTTCTTTCCTCTGCGAAAGGCTCTTCCCCTGCCTTTGTTCTGGTTAGAGCCACGGTGGTAGCCTCTACCTCTACCATAACTCTGGGAAGAGCTATGAGCCTCGTAAGACTGGTTAAAGGCAGGGGAAGTGGCGGAGGCACCAGAAAGCTGGCTCTTAGGTAGCAGAACGGTGACATAGTCATCCGAAGGAGCCTGAGAGGTGGAAGGCTGTGCAGGGACAACAGAAGATGGAGGAAGAGGCAGCCGGAAGTTGGATGAAGCACTCTGCTGTTGCCTGAACTGGGTGGAGGTATATGGTCTAAGCTTCTTCCTACCCCGGGCTTGATAATTTGCGGGGTCATACTTGCGTTTAGGGGTCAAACCCCAACGGGTTTTAAGGCTCTGATTAACCCTAGTGGCCTCCACCAAGACTTCCTCTACGAGATCCTCGGGGAAAAGATTTGAACCCCAACAGGAGGACCGGATAAGTTTATTAGGTTCATGCCTAATCGTCGCCTCAGCTAGGACATGCTTGCGACATCTGCGTTTAGCAGTAGCGAAGTCATACAAGTCATAATATAAAGACTGTAACGTAGCCTTGTTGAGAGACTTAAAAATACTCTCCGTATCGTAAGTCAAGGCTATCGACTCCGTGGATGTGGCCAGGTTTAGAGTACGGCCCACACGTAGGCGGGAATCATATTCCTGTTTAATGAGGGATTCCGGGAGACGGGGAAGCTTCTCACTAAACAAGACTGAGGCACAGTCTGCTGCAAGCTTGCCGGAGGTAAAGGTGGTATGGACGTTGTCCCAACACTCAATACCTGAGGGAAGAAGGAGGGAGATTGGATCCACCTCTCGGATGGGAGGCAAGGGCTTCTCCTCCAGAGCATATTGAAAGGCAAGCTCTGCCACCTTATTGACGCATGGAGTCAAGGTGTTCTTGTCCATTAAGAACATCGTAAAGGAGCTTTTATGAGGCGTCAGCATGGTGTTAGTGCAGCCGATGTCGTTCAAAAATCTGGCCCAAACAGATTGGGCTTGCTCCTTCGGGAAGATGACCGTCTCTTTGGGGACCTTGTCTAATCGAACTAAAGCTTCCTCGGTAAGCCTGGCATAACCATGAAATGGAAATGCCAGACCAGGAGGAAAGAATTCAAAGTCCTCTAGAGGACGAGTGCCAAGGCCCTCCAGAGTCAACATTCCGTCTGAGAACGGGGAATGAAGAGCCATCCGCCAGGGGTTGTTCTTGGCAAATGGCGGAAGCTTAGAGGCATCCGGGATGAGAGAGCTTTGGACTCTCTCCGGAGCTCCTTGCTCTAAAGCCCCAATTCTCTGACCGAAGTTAGAGAACATCGTGTCCATCCTCGACTGCATCTCCGAAACCAACTTTGCCTGCATCTCCGACACGATGCGAAGCATGGCTGATTCGGAAAGGCCCGGGCTAGCAGCAGGAGGGGCGGAAGGAACTCCCGGGTCGTGAGACTTAGAGGAGGAACCAGAGGTCTTTGAAGACGGGTTCGTACCATGTTTAGAGCCATGAGAAGTCTTGTGAGGCTTGCGAGCTTTGGGTAAGGTCCTTGAAGTAGACTTATCCTTAGGGGGAACCGGGTATGATCGTTGAGACGAATCACGGTCCCCAGAAAATCCAAGAAAAGAAGAGCGATCAGAAGAAGAAGAAAGAGCGGGGCTGAGGATAGGAATCTCAGCGCCGGACACACCTGCCTCACTTACCACCCTACCTGTATCCGGCTCGTCTAGTAACATTGGTTCGACGTCCAGGTTCATGGAGGCAACATTGTCCTCCAGACCTCCGGGGGCGTCCGATGGATCTTGCTCTGGGTCGATGAGACCCGTTATAGTGGCATCAATGTGGGCAATGATGGGGGCTGCCACATGCCTAGCCACAGCAGCTGAAGACTTGGCGTTGGGGTAAACCATGGTGCAGTAGTCCTCAGATAGGACGTACGGCCGCTTAGACTTCACATTCCGGGCAAACCCACCAACCCACACCTTCAGTGTGGCCCGAGCCGCAGACTTTTGCTCCGGGGATGCCTGAAATAATAGTGGGAATTATAAAAGGGAGACTCCCAATGGTCCTTCAAGACCATAGATATCTTACTAATAGTAAAATAAAATAAGAAGGCAATATAGCCAACGGGACTCACCGAGTCAGATCCAAGGGTAGTGATGAGGTCGAAGCAAATCACACAGTTATCCGGGTGCCATACCACAACGTCTTCCAGTTGAACCCCACAAGGGGCGTGAGATCGGCAGACGGAGTGGCCACAAGGCTGGTGCAGAACAGCTGCACAGGCCGGCGTCAGACAATGCACCATCTATAAAAAGAATAGTATATGAGAAACTGTAATTCTCATAAGTAGGGGCGGGTCCGGAGGACCCGGGCCTAACATAGGTCTAACACAAGATTAGAGCTTAACTGTACTATTCTTTAAGTAGGGGCGGGTCCGGAGGACCCGGGCCTAACATAGGTCTAACACAAGAATAGAGCTTAACTGTAATATTCTTAGGTAGGGGCGGGTCCGGAGGACCCGGGCCTAACATAGGTCTAACGCAAGGTTAGAGCTTAACTGTAATAGTCTTACATAGGGGCGGGACCGGAGGACCCGGGCCTAAACATAAGTCTAACTTGAAACTAAAGTATAGCAATCCATTCCGGTCAAGCCGGGAGCATAAAAAAGGATGCAATAACAAGGAATTAAGACACATGGTGTCTGATTTCCCGGGGCGGGGTAGACCCCGGGCTGGGAAATAAAAGTATATCCAATACCAATTCATTTAGGGACTCCGGGGTAGTTTTTTTTTTTATATAATCATCATAGGAAATGTTATAAAATAATAGGGGGGCGGAACTGTAGCTAAGAACCGCCAATCGAACCCGGAGGGTTTCGTATAACATAAGCCAGAATGAAAAGTGAATATAAAATAGGGTGCACCGGGATCCAACTCTGTTGACCGGTGGCCAACCAGACTAGACAGAGACGAACCCGCCGGGCTACCCGGAGGACAAAGTCCATAAACACTGAACTACCCCCTCTAAAAGGAGGGAAGGCAACGGTCCCTTAGTGAAGGGGGGAGAAGCCTAGCCGCCCACCTAGCTAGAGGGGGAGCGTGGGGGAGGATCACGTGATACGAGGCAGCAGGGCTACCAACTGACGATCCCCAACCAGACAGATCAAACGGAGTAATGGTACAAATATTCATTATAATAATAATAATAGCGTTAAATTATATGAATAAACACATAGAAAATTTTTGGGCAAGGCATGCAACATAATAATTAAATCACAAAAGACACACCTGATGGCTAAAAATAACATTGCCGCCTAGCATGAAGGTCGGCAGCCATAACGATACGTAAATGATATCGGCCCAAAAATTGAACCACGAGGATTCTAAACGCTAAATAATGAATATTCACAATAACAAATAATATTTGATAATAAAAATAATACACATAGTAACACCGCAAGTGAAAATTAAAAGCTCTCAAAAACAGGAGTACCAACTGTAGTGAAATCAAGCAAGATCGGTATGAACGAAGAGAATAAACTCCTATAATATAAATATTAAACGATCTAGGTTGCTCAAAACACAGTAAAACCCAGCTTGGTACTTAACTTAGACGGTGTCTCCTGGGAAACCGACGAAGAAGCCATAATTCAATGTAAAATAACCAAAATCGAGAGCACAACAAAAATGCGGGTTACTTTACTCGTCGTGCTAAAAGGAGTTGGGTTCTGAGCGGATGCATTGTTAGTAGTACCGAGTGAGGTTGAACGGCTCTCCTCTATTGGGGTTTTCTGTCGTGGATTAATCTAAATAGTGCGGGACCTCTGGAATATACGCCCAATTTTATACCGACACCAATAGGTGAGCGAGCTAGTTAACCTAGCACTCCTTTACATTTTTTCTCTGGTATATTTAGCAGTAAATTACCTAAGAATAAGTGCTAAATGGAGCTTATTCACTGGGCGGCACAGGTTCGAGCCCAGAAATGTCATATGTAAACTATTAACGTCAGAAACAGATATGTCATATATAAACTATAAAAAGAATCATGTCAGCCTGTTCAACATAAAAAACATTTGCTCCAACTTTGAACTTTTGAAGTTCTATTGATTCAACTACCCGATTAGGAAGATCATTCCACAACTTGGTAACAGCCGGAATAAAACTTCTAGAATACTGTGTACTATTGAGCCTCATCATGGAGAAGGCCTGGCTATTAGATGATCCCTTTCTGACTCACAAGCTATTTTGATTTTTCCTAACATTATAGAGAATAATTTACTAAAGGTAAGTCACAGAAATAGAACAGTAAATCAATATTTCGTATAAAAAATATATTTCTAAATGATTATAACTCCATAATACAGTAGTACAAAAGTTCTACACACGGTGTGTAATTAATTCATTTGGGAAAACTCTGGTAATGATCCATTGTAAGAGATACAGGGTTTATCTTCTCTTTCAAATTGTATACATATCTTATTAGTAACCACTTTAATCTTAACCCTTTTACCCCCAAAGGATGTACTAGTACGTTTCACAAAACTCATCCCTTTACCCCCATGGACGTACCGGTACGTCCTTGCAAAAAACTGCTATTTACATTTTTTTTTGCATATTTTTGATAATTTTTTGAGAAACTTCAAGCATTTTCCAAGAGAATGAGACCAACCTGACCTCTCTATGATGAAAATTAAGGCTGTTAGAGCAATTTAAAAAAAATATATACTGCAAAATGTGCTTGAAAAAAATAACCCCTGGGGGTGAAGGGCTGGAAAGTTCCATATGGCCTGGGGGTAAAAGGGTTAAGTGTAGATCCTAACTTGCTAATATCTCACTAAAGGTAACTAATTGCACGAGTATCAATCATGCTGATAAAAAGTTCAAACTTCCACCAAATGTTTTTATGTTGAACAAGCTAAAATAAGTCCCTTTTTTTAGTTTATACAGTATATGATAGATCTGTTTTAACGTTATTACCGTTCCTAAAATATTTTATCTTAATTGTCCACTACTTATCTTGTAGTTTATTTCATTATTTCCTTTCCTCACTGGGCTATTTTTACCCTGTTGGAGCCCTTGGGCTTATAGTACCCTGTTTTTAAACTAGGGTTGTAGCTTAACTAGTGATAATAATAATAATAATAATAATAATAATAATAATAATAATAATAATAATAATAATAATAGCGGAAAGCTAAATCCAGTCTCTGACAAGAGATTGCTAAAATAATTACCTCACTTTCATTTACACAAAAAATGTCAGAATTCTTTATGATTTCCGGATCCAGATCCGCATTGGCTGGCGCAGCATTCATTACAGTCTTTACTGCAAATAAATATCAATTAACAATGGTTTAATATGAAATATTAGTCATAAAAACACCCATATATATAAATGCATAAACAAATAACCTAGCAGTACCAGCCGAACTCGGTTGAGTCCCTTGTCAGGCTGGGAGGAATGTAGAGAGGAGAGGTCCCCTTTTTTGTTTTATTTGTTTGATGTCGGCTCCCCCCTAAAATTGGGGGGTGTGCCTTGGTATATGTATGTATGTATGTATATATTAAAATCCCTGTACCATGGTCCTCCACTGTCTTGGGTTAGAGTTCTCTTGCTTGAGGGTACACTCGGTCACGCTGTTCTATCTTATTTCTCTTCCTCTTGTTTGTTTTGAAGTGTTTATAGTTTATACAGGAAATATCTAATTTAATGTCGTTACTGTTCTTAAAGTTATTCTATTTTGATTGTTTATTACTTCTCTTGCAGTTTATTTATTTCCTTATTTGCTTTCCTAACTGGGCTATTTTTCCCTGTTGGAGTCCTTGGGATTATAGCATCTTGCTTTTCCAATTAGGGTTATAGCTTGGTTGTAATAATAATAATAATACCGGTAATAATAATAATAATAATAATAATAATAATAATAATAATAATATATATACATACAGAAGGTCTCCAACTTACAACATTTGGAAATACAAACACAAATTCAACTGAAAAAAAAAAAATAAGACAAAGAAATCATGTAATAATACAATATTATATCATTTAAAACAGTAGCAAAACAACATTTGTAATAACCTGATATCCATTTCATATGAAACCTGATAATTTGTTAAGACTTTTGTAGCTGGAAATCATAGGCATGGAATTCAGGTTAGGACTACAATAGGCCAGAATTTAACAAAATTGGACTTACAAAACAATGAGAGTAAAAAGTTAAAAGTTGAAGTTGCGGGTTTTAGGTCTCCACAGAGACGATTTACATCGTCCTCCTCGGGCGACCATTAGCCAGCAGGGACTATCACTAGTCCCCTCTAACCTCCCCCCCAGGCGCCACATGGGAGTACCCCCCGGTAGAAGGTCTCACGGTATTCATGTCCCTGGCGGGGACCGAACTCGGGACCTCTATAACAGAGATCCGCGACGCTACCAACCTTGATATCCGGTTCTTGGAACCAATTAAGTTTGTAAGTTGACAACCTTCTGTACATATAAAAGCATAAACAAAAATGTTATTTTGATAATAAAATAAATTTTTGAATATACTTACCCGGTGATTATAATAGCTGCAACTCTGTTGCTCGACAGAAAACTCTACGGAAAAATTCGCCAGCGATCGCTACACAGGTAGGGGGTGTACTCAACAGCGCCATCTGTCATTCAGATACCCAGTACTCATTGTAAACAAAGAACTCAATTTTCTCCTCGGTCCACTGTGTCTCTATTGGGGAGGAAGGGAGGGTCCTTTAATTTATAATCACCGGGTAAGTATATTCAAAAATTTATTTTATTATCAAAATAACATTTTTCAATATTTAACTTAGCCGGTGATTATAATAGCTGATTCACACCCAGGGGGGTGGGTAGAGACCAGCAAAATATGTTTACATCATATGAGCTAAGAATTTTTATTTCATTTTAGAAGTTATCAAAATAACTAAAAAAAATAAATAGGTACCTGGTAAGGAAGTCGACTTGAACAATTACTCTGCCTTTTTAAGTACGTCTTCCTTACGGAGCCTCGCGATCCTCTTAGGATGCTGAGCGACCCCTAGGAGCTGAAGTATCAAGGGTTGCAACCCATACAACAGGACCTCATCAAAACCTCTAATCTAGGCGCTTCTCAAGAAATGATTTTGACCACCCGCCAAATCAAGTAGGATGCGAAAGGCTTCTTAGCCTTCCGGACAACCCAAAAACAACAATAAAACATTTCAAGAGAAAGATTAAAAAGGTTATGGTATTAGGGAATTGTAGTGGTTGAGCCCTCACCCACTACTGCACTCGTTGCTACGAATGGTCCCAGAGTGTAGCAGTTCTCGTAAAGAGACTGGACATTCTTAAGATAAAAAGACGCGAACACTGACTTGCTTTTCCAATAGGTTGCGTCGATTATACTTCGCAGAGATCTATTTTATTTAAAGGCCACGGAAGTTGCGACAGCTCTAACTTCGTGTGTCCTTACCTTCAGCAAAGCTTGGTCTTCCTCATTCAGATGGGAATGAGCTTCTCGTATTAACCGTCTGATAAAATAGGATAAAGCATTCTTTGACATAGGCAAAGATGGTTTCTTAACTGAACACCATAAAGCTTCAGACGGGCCTCGTAAAGGTTTAGTTCGTTTTAAATAGAACTTAAGAGCTCTGACAGGGCATAAGACTCTTTCTAGTTCATTTCCAACCATACGATAAGCTTGGAATATCGAACGATTTTGGCCAAGGTCGAGAAGGCAGCTCGTTTTTGGCTAGAAAACCAAGTTGTAGAGAACATGTAGCCGTTTCAGATGAGAATCCGATGTTCTTGATGAAGGCATGAATCTCACTGACTCTTTTAGCTGTGGCTAAGCATACCAGGAAAAGAGTCTTTAAGGTGAGATCTTTCAGGGAGGCTGATTGTAGCGGTTCGAACCTGTCTGACATAAGGAATCTTAGTACCATGTCTAAATTCCAACCAGGTGTAACCAAACGACGCTCCTTCGTGGTCTCAAAAGACTTAAGGAGGTCCTGTAGATCTTTATTGTTGGAAAGATCTAAGCCTCTGTGACGGAAGACTGATGTCAACATGCTTCTGTAACCCTTGATAGTGGGAGCTGAAAGAGATCGTTCTTTCCTCAGATATAAGAGGAAGTCAGCTATTTGAGTTACAGAGGTACTGGTCGAGGATACGGATACTGACTTGCACCAGTTTCGGAAGATTTCCCACTTCGATTGGTAGACTCTAAGGGTGGATGTTCTCCTTGCTCTAGCAATCGCTCTGGCTGCCTCCTTCGAAAAGCCTTTAGCTCTCGAGAGTCTTTCGATAGTCTGAAGGCAGTCAGACGAAGAGCGTGGAGGCCTTGGTGTACCTTCTTTACGTGTGGCTGACGTAGAAGGTCCACCCTTAGGGGAAGTGTTCTGGGAACGTCTACTAGCCATCGAAGTACCTCGGTGAACCATTCTCTCGCGGGCCAGAGGGAAGCACCTCGGTGAACCATTCTCTCGCGGGCCAGAGGGAAGCAACTAGCGTCAACCTTGTCCCTTCGTGAGAGGCGAACTTCTGCAGTACCTTGTTGACAATCTTGAACGGAGGGAATGCATATAGATCTAGATGTGACCAATCTAGGAGAAAGGCATCTATATGAACTGCTGCTGGGTCCGGGATTGGTGAGCAAAATATTGGGAGCCTCTTGGTCATCGAGGTTGCGAAGAGATCTATGGTTGGCTGGCCCCAGGTGGCCCAAAGTCTCTTGCATACATCCTTGTGGAGGGTCCATTCTGTTGGAATTATTTGTCCCTTCCGACTGAGACAATCTGCCATGACATTCAAGTTGCCTTGGATGAACCTCGTTACTAGTGATATGTTTAGACCTTTTGACCAGGTGAGGAGGTCCCTTGCGATCTCGTACAACGTCAGAGAGTAGGTCCCTCCTTGCTTGGAGATGTACGCCAAAGCCGTGGTGTTGTCCGAGTTCACCTCCACCACTTTGCCTTGAAGGAGAGACCTGAAGCTTTTCCAGGCCAGACGTACTGCCAGTAGCTCCTTGCAGTTGAAATGCATTGTCCTTTGACTCGAGTTCCATATTCCCGAGCATTCCCGACCGTCTAATGTCGCACCCCAGCCTACGTCCGATGCGTCCGAGAAGAGAACGTGGTTGGGAGTCTGAACAGCCAGGGGAAGACCCTCTCTTAGGTTGATATTGTCCTTTCACCAAGTCAGACAAGACTTTATCTTTTCGGAAACCGGGATCGAGACCGCTTCTAGCGTCTTGTCCTTTTTCCAGTGAAAAGCTAGATGGTATAGAAGAGGACGGAGGTGTAGTCTTCCTAGTGACACAAATTGATCCACGGATGACAGCGTCCCTACCAGACTCATCCACAGCCTGACTGAGCAGCGTTCCTTCTTCAGCATCTTCTGGATGGATAGCAGGGCTGGGGGCTGATCGTCTTGTTGTTCAGCAACGTCCTCATCAGAGGGTTCCTCATCCGAAACTGATGAGGAAACGGCAACGGAGTGGGCAACGTCTGGCTCGCTGAATCCGGTCGCACTGGTGGATGCGTGACGGAGCCGGACGCAATATCATGGAACTGCTGCACAGTCTGTGAACTGTCAACAACCATGGGTGCGCGAGGAAGCACAGCGTCAACCCGAAACTGTCTAGACCGTCTGGGTTGTGCAGTCAACACCCTACCGGGTTGCTGAGGTTGACGCACTGCGTCACAACAAGTCACCTCTGCTGGTTGTTGAACGTCCTGAACGTCAACAACCACCTCCGAGCGTCGCTTAACGTCAACGTGCGGCTGGCAACCCACACTGGGTCGCATCGGTGGAGGAACCACCTCAACTGGCAGACGCGAGTAGGTTACCTCAGCGTCAACAGGGCGCACAACCGACCGGTTGGAAGGTTGTTGGCCAGAAGGTTCTTCTCCGCATTTAAGTCCTCTATCAAGGACGCAAGCTTGGACTGCATGTCTTGCAGCAAAGCCCATTTAGGGTCTACGGGAGCAGGTGTGGCAACAGACGGGGTTAGCGACTGAGGCGGAACCGTTTACCATCCCTGAAAGCCTTGTTATGCGTGACATAATAGTACAGCAAAACTTCAAACGCTCGACAACAGCTGAGAAGTTGACCTGTAAACAACTTGGAGCGTCTCCTGGCTAGGCGCCAGGGAGAGTCTACCAGAATTGAGAAGTCTATCTGGGCAGAGGCATGAACTCCCAAGCCGAGAACTTCTCTCGTGTCATATCAGACTCTCGCTCTATAAACCAGTTTAAAAGAAGGGAAAGCAAAGGCTGCATCCCCCAAACTCCTCCTGGTGAAAAACCAGTCGCCTAGCCAACGTAACGCTCTCTAGGAGAGCGAGAGAGCACTAGCTTAAAAACAACGGCTTCGAAGTAGCTAGGCCTAGTGTAAGCTCTGACGTTTAGGCGAACGAGGAGCAGCAGTTACAAGATCCGGACGAAGATCCTTAAAAAAATCATCATGATTTAATTAAAGTCCATAGGAGGCTAAGCAGCTTAAGGCTCCTCTCCATCTGACAGAGTCCTCAAGGGAATATCAGTAGGAGGGAGAACAGCAACTTCCTCATCTACAGGAACCTTGTCCGATAAAAGCTGAGTCTCTCACTGGTGCATTAGTAGCGGACCAGAACGCAGCGTCATGTAACTGCTTGACAGTCTGTGAACTGTCAACAACTGAACTGTCAACCACAACAGGTGCGTGAGGACGTACAGCGTCCACTCGAGACTGCTTTGACTGCCTAGACTGAGCAGTCAAAACAACTCTAGAATGCGGAGGTTGACGCACAGCGTCAAAACAAGTCAACTCCGATTGTTAGTGAACGTCTAGAACGTCAACAGGAGTATCATCCAGTGGCCTAACGTCCAAATGCGGCTGAAAAACCACACGAGACCGCATCGAGTGTGGTTCTAAACAACCTGACTGACGTGACTAAGCTACGCCAACGTCAACAGAAAGCACAAAGGAACGTTAGGTTGGCTGAAAGCCAGGATATCGATGAGATAAACGGCTAGACTCAACGGACTAATCGGCAGAATAGTCTTCCATAAGGGAGGCAAGCATATACTGCATGTTTTGCCATACAACCCCTTAAGGATCAACGGAAATGGTTGTGGTAATAGACGAGGGTAACGTCTGTAACCGCAACACTTTGCCTACAAAAAAAGACTTTCGGAGTCTGTGTTACGCTTTTGTTAGGCGGCGAGCAGTTATCCGATGACTGCATAGGGTCAGAGCTGTCCTAATGGCTGTAACCAGGACGCTGGACCTGTCCTGAAAGGACTGACTTTCGCTTAAGGGCTTCGAAACCTTGTGACAGGTTTCTTATGCGAAAAGCCTACGGATGGCGAGGAGAAACAACGTCTCTCTCGTCTTATGGTAGGGGAGATCTTGGTAAGAAACACCCGATACCATAGAGGGAAAACGTCTGTTCGTTGGTCAAGGCCTCTCGAACCCATAAGTCGTTTGACATTACTTCTCCCCTGGGCTTGGGAGCTTGCAAGAGGTCCCGGACTAGGTGAACGACAGGCACGAACAGACGAACCCTCGGACGCAACACTGTAACACTTAGCGCCTCGGACGCAACACTGTAACACTTTGCGCATATCACTTTATCACTTCGATTTTCTGTTTTGCACTTATTTCTACCTGAAATACGCAATTCTACCCTTCATTAAAAGGTAGTAATTGCGAAATTAGTCGTATAATGCAAGCTCATAATACCAGCAAAAAACAGAAAACATATTTTAAGATAAAAAGAAAAATCAGTGGCTGGGAAAGAGACTAAACACTAGTTCATATAACTACGTTTTCAATCTCTCACCGCACATAGCCTGGGGACGAGAATAAAAACCTAAAAACGTTTTATCCTTCCTCCCCGTACAGAGACTAGGGACGAGAGTAACACGAGAACAACGTTACCCGCTTGAACGGAACGTTTTCTCTCCTCTCTCTCCCTCCGTCTCTATGTCTCTCTCTCTTTCTCTCTTGATTTCGCACCTAGGAGAAGAGCCCAATTATATATCGTCAAAAAAAAACATGTTATTTGACTAAAGGAAAAAACTGAAAGGTTTTTCAAATAAAAAGTTCCTTTAAATTAGAATTTAAAACATTTAAGCTAAGAAAGAATGAACAAAACGTCAGAATCGATTTACTCTTACTGCAAAGTGAAACCATGATACACTCTCTCTCTATCGTAACGATAGAGCGCATGTTGAACGTCCTGAACGTCAACAACTGCGTAGCATAAAAAACTAACGTTAGTTCATCTTTGAATACAGTACGAAGACTATCAAAGAAATTCTTTCATAAAATATTACATTTAAAAAGTTTTAAATCCTTTAAAAGCTAAAGACGATATAAAGGGCTCAATGTTGATTAACTTCGGTTTCCAAGTTAGGACCGCCTACTCTCAGGAAAGGTCTATATAAACAAAGCATTAAAATTTATTTTATATGTTTATAAAAAATGGAAAGTTAATCGAAGAGGCCTAATAAAGGCGGAGAGATATAAAATATATAGAGGAAAATCTATAACGTGATAAGTTGATTACTAAAAGCCTAAACACACTTCCGTCTAAGGGAAGGGTCGGCCATTTAAAAGTGAAAGAAAGTCCATACTCTCTTTGTCACCATAATTAAATCTATCCAAAACGAGTTCAAGTTTTAAGATGAAGATAAAACACCTGCATAGCGAAAGCTCAAAACTAGAATAGTGTACTTCACCAAATAGTTGTGAAAACAAATCCAGTTAGCAACAGCGAATTAGTAGGTCTTGCCGGTAGCCCGACAGAGAGAAAATTGAGTTCTTTGTTTACAATGAGTACTGGGTATCTGAACGACAGATGGCGCTGTTGAGTACACCCCCTACCTGTGTAGCGATCGCTGGCGAATTTTTCCGTAGAGTTTTCTGTCGAGCAACAGAGTTGCAGCTATTATAATCACCGGCTAAGTTAAATATTGAAAATTCAGGCATTTTCCAAGAGAATGAGACCAACCTGACCTCTCTATGACAAAAATTAAGGCTGTTAGAGCAATTTAAAAAAAATATACTGCAAAATGTGCTGGGAAAAAAATAACCCCCTGGGGGTTAAGGGTTGGAAATTTCCAAATAGCCTGGGGGTAAAAGGGTTAACAAAATTGGACTTACAAAACAATGAGATTAACAAACAGGTTCTTGGAACCAATTAAGTTTGTAAGTTGAGCACCTTCAGTACATATAAAAGCATAAACAAAAAACCTTTTTATATACAGTAATACCTTAGGATACAAAAGTTTCTGTATACGAAAAACCCACCATAGGAAATGACATACGAAGAGTTTTTTGCCTCATATTATGAAAAAAATACTCACGATACGAAACAAAATTCGCACTTAGATTCAAAAGTATTTGGCCCTATTTCATCATACGAAAAAATCATGTTACGAAAGCCACTGCAGAACGAACTAATTTCGTATCCTCAGGTATTAACCCTTTTACCCCCAAAGGACGTACTGGTACGTTTCACAAAAGCCATCCCTTTACCCCCATGGACGTACCGGTACGTCCTTGCAAAAAAATGCTATAAAAATTATTTTTTTTCATATTTTTGATAATTTTTTGAAAAAATTCAGGCATTTTCCAAGAGAACGAGACCAACCTGACCTCTCTATGACAAAAATTAAGGCTGTTGGAGCAATTTAAAAAAATATACTGCAAAATGTGCTGGGAAAAAAATAACCCCCTGGGGGTTAAGGGTTGGAAATTTCCAAATAGGCTGGGGGTTAAAGGGTTAATGTATCAAAATCCCTGTACATGCACGAGTACAATACCTGTAACTAAGAAATACAATAAATTTTAAAGTACAGTAATTTGTTTTTCATAACAAACAAAACTGAGCTCTTTACTAAGGATATATTGTTCCAATATCCATATTAAAGAGCAAATGGTTTGTAATTATCTAGGAACAAATACCTTTTCATAATAGAAAAACCTCTGCTTCAATACGGTCCGTATGTACATGAAAAGATGCACTTCACATGTACTGTACCAGTATTATTACTATACATATTCATTATTCCCTTTCAAGCATTATTTCACATGTTGCATGTCATTAGATTAATTCCTAGTCTCAGTAACACAATATGAAAACATTAATCAATACTGGACACTCTGTTATCTATTGTTCCCATGACATAGTCATATTTCATCTGTCTTTCTGATCAGGTATCTCCCATGTATACCCTGGATCTTGCATATACTTATAATTGATATCAAGAACCTACACATCAAGTTGTATCCTTGCCCCTTCATTTATGGTTACGGAAATACCAACCAGGACTTTGGTATCTAAAAAGGGACATCTGAGAACTTGCAATAAAGAGCGGCACTTTTGACACCAAGTAAATGATAATTGGCCCCAAGAGAAGCCTACCATTCTTTCCTATGTCATTCCTTGTTTGTTTGGCTTCACTTTCTTGTGGATATTACTCAACAATATCCATTAAAAAATTGTATTGTAACTGGTCAACCAGTAAAGGAGACAAAGATTTTCTGTTTAAGAGCTGAGTAGAAAGATACCATGGAAAAAGCTGACTGGAAGTCTAAATATCAAATATCATAAGATACTGAAAAGTTTTATCTGATCAACTGAAATATTTAAGAAGGTAAACAACCTTCCTATTAACAGGAATAAGTACTATAATTAGCTTTATTTTATCAAGCTACCGCATTGTTTAACAACTGACTCAGTAAAAGTAACTGTTCACCTGAAAAAGTTTTCATCCCTCTCAAGAGACAAGGGCCACTAAGTAGAGCGCAGACCTCCGAGAGCTTATTTCTCGACCTTTTGCTTGACCTTGACCTTTATCGCATCATTCGATAACGGTAAAATAAATTACCCCAAAGACAAGTAGAAAATGGAAACATTACCAAAAGATCAACCAACCCTTTTTAAATAGTGGATGATGAGTTAATGTTAAAAGAATGGAGTATAAACTGAGCGGAATCAATTTGAAAAGTAATTTCTAATATTTTGCAATGACAATGCTTACTGATTATATAAACATTTAATCAGTCTGCCCTTGGAAATACAAACCTAATTAGTTCCAATAAGGTAATTCTCTAGTATATTTAGTGTGACCAAATCCAAATGATAGTTGTGCAGCCTTTAGGTCGCACCAAAATACTCGTTTCCTATAAAAATTCTTCTGAGAATTCACTGACCTGGTCACCCTAAGTATATATGACTGGAGATTGATGAAGTCACATTTTATTCAAAATTCATTATCTAGTTAACTTTTTTCAAAACTTTTGGGATATTCAGGTCAACTTGGTTTTAAATTCTGATTCCAAATACCATTACTAACTATATATTTTCAACTGTAATGGTCTGTAAAAGCAGTCAGTGATAGCCTAATATGTTCCATTAAACATCACATTAACCCTTTTACCCCCAGGCTATTTGGAAATTTCCAACCCTTAACCCCCAGGGGGTTATTTTTTTCCCAGCACATTTTGCAGTATATTTTTTTTTAATTCCTCTAACAGCCTTAATTTTTGTCATAGAGAGGTCAGGTTGGTCTCATTCTCTTGGAAAATGCCTAAATTTTCTCAAAAAATTATCAAAAATATAAAAAAAAATTTTTTATAGCATTTTTTTGCAAGGACGTACCGGTACGTCCATGGGGGTAAAGGGATGGCTTTTGTGAAACGTACCAGTACGTCCTTTGGGGGTAAAAGGGTTAAACAGATATCTTTATAAGTAGATGAATGCATTCAAGAAACTCCAAGACTAGTGAGTTACCTTTGTGTTTTCTTGCAAGAGTTAGAGCAGTTAGTGTAGCTTCCATCGTAATTTCTCCTTGACAGACCACGACACAGGAATTCTTTATAATATCCTCAGCTTCGAGTACATTTGATGACGTCATTTTCAAGTTGGCACCAGCTACTATGATGATGCAGTTTTCCCCTGTAGTGAGTGAGAACATAATGAAATAAGATCATACAGAACAATACAACTATACAATATCATTTTAGCCTGATTAAATACAAGAAACCCTTCAAAATAGCCCTTCTTTTAAATCCTAATAACTAGAATAGCTTCATTGTCTAAGTTACCTAGGTAGCTCCAACAATATTTAAGTGTTACATTTTCATTAGTCAGACTGCTCAGTCACTTTTCTAAGACTAGTAAGGCTGGAAGGCCAAGGTTTGGGTGGATGGATGGTGTGAAGAAAGCTCTGGGTGATAGGAGGATAGATGTGAGAGAGGCAAGAGAGCATGCTAGAAATAGGAATGAATGGCGAGCGATTGTGACGCAGTTCCGGTAGGCCCTGCTGCTGCCTCCGATGCCTTAGATGACCGCGGAGGTAGCAGCAGTAGGGGATTCAGCATTATGAAGCTTCATCTGTGGTGGATAATGTGGGAGGGTGGGCTGTGGCACCCTAGCAGTACCAGCTGAACTCGGTTGAGTCCCTTGTTAGGCTGGAGGAACGTAGAGAGTAGAGGTCCTCTTTTTTGTTTTGTTTCATTTGTTGATGTCGGCTACCCCCCAAAATTGTGGGAAGTGCCTTGGTATATGTATGCGTATGTATGCAGTAAGGCTGGCCTAAAATCAAACCATTGTTCTCTGGTCTTGGATAGTGCCATAGTCTCTGTACCATGGTCTTTCAGTGTCTTGGGCAAGAGTTCTCTAGCTTGAGGGTACACTCAGGCACACTATTCTACCTTATTTCTCTTCCTCTTGTTTTTATACAGTTTTTAAAGTTTAAAAATGAAAGATTTATCTTAATGTTGTTACTGTTCTTAGAATATTTTATTTTAATTGTTAATTACATCTCCTGAAGTTTCCTTATTTCCTTTCCTCACTGTCACAGAGACTTCAAATTTGGTTCATATTTGAGTGTATGAAAATCCACACCAATTAATACATGTTAACCCTTTTACTCCCAAAGGACGTACTGGTACGTTTCACAAAAGCCATCCCTTTACCCCCATGGACGTACCGGTACGTCCTTGCAAAAAAATGCTATAAAATTTTTTTTTTTTCCTATTTTTGATAATTTTTTGAGAAAATTCAGGCATTTTCCAAGAGAATGAGACCAACCTGACCTCTCTATGACAAAAATTAATCCTGTTAGAGCAATTTAAATAAAATATACTGCAACATGTGCTGAGAAAAAAATAACCCCCTGGGGGTTAAGGGTTGGAAATTTCCAAATAGCCTGAGGGTAAAAGGGTTATGGTCAAAGGTCAAGAAATATGTTGCCGTGGTGGAGGTCTGCGCTCTACTGAGTGCCTCTCTAGTTTAAATATGGATTGACACCTATCATCAAAGGAGAAAAACAGGGCTCAGCATCTTATTTGTAGTCGAGCTTTGTCAAATGATTCTTTGAAATCAACAAAGATGAAGTAACATCTGCAAAATGTTCATCCTGAACACATGGACAAGAAGAAAAATGGGTTTTTAAAACATTTTTGAAAAGAGGACGGAATAATATCCTGACATATGGTGAAAGAGGTGTACGGGGCATAAAAGGTTGACAACCATTGCCCTAACCCTTTAAAGTAGATTTAGCTAAAACAAAAACATAATAAACTAGAGGGACACTCAGTAGAGTGCAGATCTCTGCCACGGCAGCTTATTTCTTAACCTTGACCTTTGACCTTAACATACATTAATTGGCATGGATTTTCAAACACTCAAATCTGAATCAAGTAAGTCTCTGTGACAATGATGTCCAAACTTATGGCTGATTATGGGAATTAGACATTTTGCTTGACCGTGACCCTGTCCTTCCAAAATTTAATTATTTCCAGCTTTTAACATAACAGTTAATCCCTGGAAGTTTCATTACTCTAAGATTAAAATTGTGGCCAGGAAGCTGTTCAGAAATCATGGCTGATTACGTGAATCGGACATTTTGCTTGACCGTGATATTGTCCTTCCAAAATTTAATTATTTCAAGCTTTTTACATAACAGTTAATCCCTACAAGTTTCATTACTTTACGATTAAAATTGTGGACAGGAAGGTGTTCAGAAAGTATGGCTGATTACGTGAATTGGACATTTTGCTTGACCGTGACCTTGTCCTTCCAAAATTTAATCATTTCCAGCTTTTAACATAACAGTTAATCCCTGCAAGTTTCATTACTCTAAGATTAAAATTATGGCCAGGAGGGTGTTCACTAACAAACACACAAACAAGTGGTAAAACATAACCTCCTTCCCACTTTGTTGGCAGAGGTAATTATACAAGCAATGAACCTGGTGCGTTAAATGTCAAGTCTTACCTGAGTCATCTACAGCAATAGGTGCAACACCAGTCGCTGCTTCTTTAGTTATTCCCACGTACTTTGTGTCTACTTTATTGACCTTGAAGTTCTCAAGATAGTTTTGTCCAAATGAGTCTTCTCCAACCTATCAAAAAAAAAAATTAAAAAGTTATAGAAATTATCCAAAGTTTTATGAAAGAGAATACAACTCTCCACAATCTACTTTTTGCAATGACATGAAATAAATCAGGAAAACTCATAGTTACAAAAATTATGTTTCAAATGTATGAGAGAAAGTTATGAAGTAATTAGGGGTACCACAGGAGTTACAAAACTATCAGATAAGATCCAAGAAAGTAGACTGAGGTGGTATGGTCATGTCATGAGAAGATATGAACAGTATATTGGGAGGAGACTGTTGGAAATGGAGGTACAGGGAACGAGAAGGAGAGGGAGACCAAAGCGAAGGTGGATGGACTGTATCAAGGATGACCTTCGATCAAAGGGTATTAACCGGTGATGAAGTGTGGGACAGAGGTAGATGGAGAAAGCTGGTCAGAAATATTGACCCCACATAAAAGTGGGAAAAGATGCAGACAAAGAAGAAGAAGAGAAAGTTATCTTGTATTGAAATCAGTATCTCCTGTTGTAATATGAAGAATGCTGGATTGTACAGAGTGGTGTTTCAATTTATCATATTTTAGTCCTCTACTTTAAATCACAATATTTTTTTTTTTTGCTTGGCTACCTCTTTAAAAATAATGCATTCTGCACATATATTTCCTAGCCTGAATCATTGTTCGCTGTTGTAGGATATATTCAACATCACCAATTTCCAATCTAAATTTGCCTCTCATCTGAAGGCCTGATCCTTCAGAAAAACGAGAAGTTGAGACGTTATTGAAGTAAACAAAATGAAATTGAAAAGATTGTGAGACACTACTACATAATTTTAATGAATTTACGTTTCACTAAGATTTACACAACACACGTAGAGCAATTTATGGCATCCACTTTACAAGTAAGATAAAAAAAAGCTATGCAACTGAGAAGCTGAAAGGATACTGAAGAAAAAATGAAACTGAAATGACAGTTATACAGTAATACTTTATCATATAATTGTAAAGAGTTTACGTTTCACTACAATTTACGCAACACACACAGAGCAATTTCTGGCATCCATATACAGTATACTGTAAAAGAAAGATAAAAAAGCAATTCATGGCATCCACCTATACAAATAAACATACAACATCCAGGAAGATAAAAGTTCTTAAAAGAAAGATACGAAACTGAATGCGGTAAAGGTTTTCTGCATTATCTGAGCCAAACCATAACATCAAAACACTTACTGATAAAAATTCTAAACATCCCTAAGTTCATTATGAGGAATATAGGAAACTGAATGAGGTAAAGGTTTTAGGCATTATCTGAGCCAAACCATAACATCGAAACACATACTGATTAAAATTCTAAACATCCCTTAAATACCATAAAAATAATAGTAATTCTTCAGTCATACCATAGCCACCATACTTGTAGCTGCTCCAAGTCTAGTAGCTGCAATGCATTGGTTAGCCCCTTTTCCACCAAACCCAATGCTGAATTTATGTCCATGAATGGTTTCGCCCGGTTTGGGGAGTCTGGGAGTATAACTGAAAAGAATGCATTACTAAATAAATTCATAAATGGAAATTCTTTGAAAAACAAACTATGTTTCACAGAATATCAAGCACCATCTTACTATAAGTCGCTCATGAATGGGATAGGAAAGGGAAGGTAACAATGCTGTAGCCCCGTCCCACATATCCATGTGTTTGCACAAATTTAATGTTTAAAGGACGCTCATGAATGGCATAGGAAACGGAAGGTGACAATGCTGTAGGCCCGTCCCATACATCCATGTTTATGCTTAAATTTAACGTTAAAAGGACGCTCATGTATGGCATAGGAAAGGGAAGGTGACAATGCTGTAGCCCCGGTCCAGACATCCATGTGTTTACTCAAATTTAATGTTTAAAGGATACTCATGAATGGCAGAGGAACAGTGACAATGCCCTAGTGACTGACTATATATGATCAGCGCCCATCTCTCCAACCAAGCTAGGATAAGAGAGAGCCAGGTAATGGCTACTGATGATTCAGTGGGTAGACCTATAGGTTCCCCAAACCCCTTATCCTTAGCTCACAAGGATGGTGAGGTTGAAGACTACAAGAAACTATCAAGTTTGAGCGGGTCTCAAACCCTAGTCCAGCAGATCGCTTGGCAGGGACGTTTCCAATAGGCTACCATAACTCTATGATGAGACAATCTGAACAGTAAACCAGCTATAAACCAGTAAATAATTGAGTTATAAATATAGTAATTGTGTTTCTAAGAGTGTTTGGTCTCCTTAGAAGAATACAGTAATACCTCAGGATACGAAAGTTTCTGTATATGAAAAACCCATTATAGGAAATGACATACAAAGAATTTCTTGCCTCATATTATTGAAAATTATTCAGGTAAACAAAATTCCGGGTTAGGTTAGGTATATTGAATGCTTCAAATGTATTTGGCTCTATTTCATTATACATAAAAATCATGTTACGAAAGCCACTCCGGAACTAATTAATTTCCTATCCTGAGGTATTAATGTACATAGAATAAATACTTTTATTTCATCAGTTTGCCTCATTCTTTTACACTGGATTGTATTTATGAGTCTTCAACCTTTCGGATTGGATTTTAAGTTAGGGCTATACAGCCTGACACTGGGGCTTGCAAGGCCATTCAGCATCCAAGTGCAACTGGGGAAAACCTTACTGTTACACTGCTTAGAAAACAGTGATAAAAGTTGGACAGCAGAATGATGGAAGGAAAAGGCAGAAAATGAGATAGGGAAAAAGCATACAGTATAAAGAAAGTGCACCTATGAGCTCAAGAAAATCTCTAAACACACTTAAGCCATCTGAACACTCTCAAAAGCTGTATCCAAATAGCTTTTATTTACGAGGGACCTAAGAAATGACAAAAATATGCTAACCGAGGTCTTGCACATTTAAAATGGCATGAATGTACTGCATCTCTTCCATATGCTAAGTTAAGTCAAGCACATTTATAACCCATAATATCAATCAAGTACAATATCAGTGATAATATGCACATTCCCTCCATTTCTGAAATGAAATTGAGAAAAATGGAACAGCTAATAAAGTGAGAATGTCTCCCGTAAGGTGTAAGAGGGACAACACATTTTTCGTTGGTACCAAGAAACCAAATGCTGATACGTCAGTCAATGGCAGACGTGTAATAGGGCTGTATCACCGCTCTGATAATAAAGGCATTAACAGATGTTACTCTTCTCTGTTTCCTAAAGAAGGATGTCACATCTCTTAATCGTCATTCAAAGTAATGGTGATAACAGTACATCCAGCACTGAAATCACAATGGTATTCTCTTTAATTACTTGCAGTGAGTTGTCAAACAAACAAGAATGGTAAATATTTGAAAAATTCTCACAGGGATTAAGCGTCGATGTAACCAATCTATTTTGAACTTATCTGACTGAAAAATTGTCTACATTGCCTATAATATATCTACGCCTCTTAGTAGCACGCAATGAAATGAACTCGTAATCTACAAACACCAAAGCATAAGAAACAAATACTGTACAGTATTGAGCACCTCTGGTGGTAGCTATAGACAAGCTTTCAGGAAGAACAGGCAAAGACCCAGGCATTGATACTCTACACCGTCATTATATGTGGGGACATAAAGTTATGTTTGGCAATAACGATTGTACAGTACTGAGTTAGCTAAATCCCCTACAATTTTTTTAGATCATCAATTTCTCGCTGCAAAGGAGCTGGAACCTAATTGAGAACTAGAAAGGGAAACTTCGTGACAAGGGAGCTAAAATGAAAAGGTGATATACAGTACTGAGGGTGAGAGAAAGGACAAAGAGTGACAAATGATAATCTGAGATATCACTAAACACAGTACTGTACAGTATTAATTTGATTTTCTTTCAGTGCACTTTTGGGCTTTATCTTCTCACCTAACCCCATATTTCATAAGAGAGGACACTTTTACTGTAAAATTTGTCACAACAGATTTTGTAGATTTGAGAACAAAGCCCTCAGAAGAATATTGGGAGATAAAAGCAGGACAGGATTATAAATTAAACTACACGAGAGATTACTCGAGTGCCATAGGTGGATGAGATCATGGGGTAAATGGAGATGGTTTGTGCATGCTCTTCACACTCCATAAGAGAGATTAATTCACCAAACTTTCGACTGGGCTTCACAAGGCACTAGAAGAGTTAGAAGACCTAAGCCTACATGGCAGAGGACTATGAAGCATGAAGTGGGAGATGATGAATGGAGAAGTATTGATTTAAAAGGTCAAGATAGAAATGACTGGCGAAATCTAACCGAGGCCCTATGCGTCAATAAGCGTAGGAGACGATGTTGATGATGATCACGATCATGAAAACAACACACTTCATTTCTACAATGAGAATAAATGTTGGGGTCAAAGCAAAATCGATAAAGGTGAGAGTTACAATGCTCCAGACTTCTAAATTTAGTATCAAAGGGCTGCAATACAATATAAACTATGTAAACACATCAAAATTAATTCAAAGCCTTTTAAAAGGTAATCATCTCAGAAATCATGCAATCCTTTGGACCTTAATGAAACACGGTAAAATATTTCTGTCATGTACAAACAATGAAGAGAGAATCGTGTCAACCTGTTCAACATAAAGTTTGTACTTCTTAAGTTTCACCAATTCAACTGCCTGATTAGGAGACACGTAGCCTACTTCATGTCATGAACACACCATAAGCAATCCAAGTGAATAAGTATAAAACAAAAAAGTATTATCAATTGAAGTGACATGTTGCTTGAAAACCACAGCAAAAATAAACCAGAGATTGATGAAGAATAGAGATGTAGGCTTTGAGCAAGTACAGTGAATCCTTAATTGTTTTGTATTTCCAAAGACTGGATAAAAGACTAGTAAGGCAATAGTTTGCATTTTTGTAAATATCTAGGTATTTTGTAAAAAGATTTAAATTTCAATAAGGTACAGTATAACACTTACCTGACAAGGTCTGTCATGCACGACCCAACGACGACAACTTTTGATGCTGCCATGTTTGATCTGTTTCAACTCCTGATATGGAATAAACTCACTGATCTTCTACTTCTGCTGAAAGTAAGAAATAATCAAAACTTAGAAGCTGCATTATAACTTCATGTTTGATGAACAATGGTTTTACGTCTTTTTTTATAATTTTTGTTTGAAAAAAGGAGGTACTGAAGAATAGAAATTGCAAGTTACTAAAAAATAGTGAGACACATAGAATTAACTAGCGTAATGAGAGACCCATCTAGCAGAAACGTATCCTAACCTAACTTACACCAGGGTGCAACATCATACCTAAGAAGGCTTTTGAACAACTCTGAAATGAAAAAAATTTGGAAATAATTTGTAATGTTTTTAACTTCACAAACCCGAGTCCTTTACTCGTACTTTCCCACAATCATATATCCCCTATAAAGTGCCAGCAGCAATCAAAGTGAGTGCCGACGTCAATGACCTTAGATGTCAGGATGTCAGAAAACTCAATCAATCAAAGTGAGTGTCGGCATCAATGCCCTTAGATATCAGGATACCAGATAACTCTCCATCACCATATCAATCAAAGTGAGTGGTCAGTGAGCAAGCAGGGGGCAGGACTTCCCTCCTACCAGCCGGTAACTACCGGCCACCAGCTTAAACCTCATTATAAAGGTTTAACTGCCGCATACTCCACATTCGCTGAGATTGTATCTCATGTAATGAAAAAGGGTTTGTATTTGAGGAACAAAAGCCCCTTAATCTTGTGGCAATGGTGCTTTAAAAAATAAATCTTAATTTGATCAAACTTTGCACTTTTTCTCAGTTTTGAACCATTTGTTTCAATGTTGGTAATCTAAAGAGAATAAATTAACATTAAAATGTTAAACACTAGCATGATGTTTAACAGAAAAATTAATTTAAAAAAAGGTTTAAATTTGATTAATACATTAATTGACAACCTACAAGGTTACCAGTAAAATTAATAAAAAAAAAAAAGTTTAAATGTAATCAATAACTGACAACTTATAAGGCTACAAATATATAAACCTTGTCTAGCTGATGAGACTTGGTTTACACTTATGATCAATATATGAGGGACAGTGATAGTACATGATAGCTTTTTGCCACCTGACATTTAGTTTTTAATTTACCCAATCCTTTACTAATTCACTTTAGACTGTTACCATTAAAAGATGCAACACTGTATAAGGATATGATATCTTTAGGTTACAGGGGTTAAATAATTACCTACAAAATCACATAGGAACATCTAAACATCAAGCTCCCCCTTAACCCCACGGAGGATGCCTTGTTATCTCACAACAGAGGAGTTTTGCTATCTCTTTGCCTGTGATCTTACTACGGTATGTACATTGAGGTATCTTAGAATAGTGCAAAATTAAAGTTATGTTGGTAAAACCCCTTAATGAGTAGACACAGCATCACTGTTTACGTCAAGTTAAGGAACTTCAAGTTTCGATGTTTAATAGTGGTGGTAATAGAGTAAATTACGCGTAGGAGAAAATTTAAGGTACCATCAATATACCAGTATATATTTACCCATGCACCGCTCATGGATACTACAATGTTCAATAAGTATTTACCGGAGTCTTGATTGTATGTATATGGGGTGCACAGATAAATCATTGGGGTGTATGTATGTTAGAGGCCACCTGTGTGTATGATGAGGGCCGACTAAGAATATGGCAGTGTAAGGGGGTGTTGCAGGGGGGCATTAGCCTCCCGTTAAGCGATTAGGTAAGGACACGGCTTGTAGGTTAGGTAGGGGGGAGTTTATGTTAGCTAGTGTCCATTTTTAATGCAGGTGGAAGGAAGTGGCTGCTATTATACAATGGCTCAAAATAATTACCCAATCGCCAATATTTGAGTGTGACGGTGCACGGGTAAATAAGTACCAATTCGCCACTACTGCAGTTAGATTACTTTAATCAAAGCCAACTTGTATCGTTATAACTTACATCAAATGCCTCGTTAATGTAATCTTTGGTAAGAAAGAGCTGTTATCTAATCTAATGAACTTATCAATGATGATAAGCTAACTCGTACAATTATGAATAGTATGATCAAAGTGAACATGGGGACGTCGATGTGAATATTTGAACACGTTATTTGTCGGTTTAAATTATCAGACATTCACTACAATTGTCTGAATAAGCCTAAGATTATGTAATTAGCTTAATTCTATTATCATAAAATACAAAATAAAGAAGACTTACTGGTAATCAATGGGGGTTGAAGCGCTTATTTAAGTCGAGTCCAAATTTTAGGTTCCTCGTTGTTCT